>NW_027202960.1:0-215000 GCF_024711535.1 Dipodomys merriami
ACTGCCTACATCTGGCTCTAATTAGTCCACGGTTGTGTTCAACCGAATGACCTCTGCCGGGAACACTCAGAATGAGGTTCTGAGTTATTGCAATATAGGAGAGTTTCACTCACTGCTTTAAAGTCTTCTCAGGAAGAATTCCGGAATCTTGCTGCCGGCAGGCCTCCGGCTGTTCCGGGTGAACATCTTCTTGTAAATCCCCCGTGGTTTCTTGTACACCCGTGAAATTTGGCCAGGTTATGCAGTTTGCATTTCTGCACAATTGCGCCTGCCAAGTTCGGCCGCGGTTGCAAACATTCAGGCGTGGCAGCCAGATAGGCTGGTCCTCGTAGGACACTGTCAGCGGACAGGGTATATCTGATTCCCGTTCTTCTCACCTGAGTGCTACTGATTCCAGCTTTGACGGCTACACTCTACTCAACCGGAGCAGCAAGTTGAACCTCAACTTATGGCACTTTGTGAAAGTGTTGAGAACTAGAGCTCAGTTGTTTGGCACGCCACCACTGTCCATCCAGCACTATGGACGGCACTGCCTACATCTGGCTCTAAATAGTCCACGGTTGTGTTCAGCCGAATGACCTCTGCCGGGAACACTCAGAATGAGGTTCTGAGTTATTGCATCATAGGAGCGTTTCACTCACTGCTTTCAAGGCTTCTCAGGAAGAATTCCGGAATCTTGCTGCCGGCAGGCCTTCGGTTGTTCCGGGTGAACATCTCCTTGTAAATCCCCCGTGGTTTCTTGTACACCCGTGAAATTTGGCCAGGTTATGCAGTTTGCATTGCTGCACAATTGCGCCTGCTTAGCTTTGCCGGGGTTGCAAACATTCAGGCGTGGCAGCCAGATAGGCTGGTCCCCGTAGGACACTGCCAGCGGACTGGGTATATCTGCTTCCCGTTCTTCTCACCTGAGTGCTACTGATTCCAGCTTTGACGGCTACACTCTATTCAACCGGAGTAGTAAGTTGAACCTCAACTTTCGGCACTGTGTGAAACTGTTGAGAACTAGAGCTCAGTTGTTTGGCACGCCACCACTGTCCATCCAGCACTATGGACGGCAATGCCTACATCTGGCTCTAAATAGTCCACGGTTGTGTTCAGCCGAATGACCTCTGCCGGTAACACTCACAATGAGGTTCTGAGTTATTGCAACATAGGAGTGTTTCACTGCTTCAAGGCTTCTCGAATTCCGGAATCTTTCTGCCGGCAGGCCTCCGGCTGTTCCGGGTGAACATTTGCTTGTAAATCCCCCGTGGTTTCTTGTACACCCGTGAAATTTGGCCAGGTTATGTATGCAGTTTGCATTGCTGCACAATTGCGCCTGCCTAGCTCTGCCGCGGTTGCAAACATTCAGGCGTGACAGCCAGATAGGCTGGTCCCCGTAGGACACTGCCAGCGGACTGGGTATATCTGCTTCCCGTTCTTCTCACTGAGTGCTACTGATTCCAGCTTTGACGGCTACACTCTACTCAACCGGAGCAGTAAGTTGAACCTCAACTTAGGGCACTTTGTGAAAGTGTTGAGAACTAGAGCTCCGTTGTTTGGCTCGCCACCACTGTCCATCCAGCACTATGGATGGCACTGCCTACATCTGGCTCTAATTAGTCCACGGTTGTGTTCAGCCGAATGACCTCTGCCGGGAACACTCGGAATGAGGTTCTGAGTTATTCCAACATAGGAGCGTTTCACTCACTGCTTTCAAGGCTTCTCAGGAAGAATTCCGGAATCTTGCTGCCGGCAGGCCTCCGGGTGTTCCGGGTGAACATCTTGTAAATCCCCCGTGGTTTCTTGTACACACGTGAAATTTGGCCAGGTTATGCAGTTTGCATTGCTGCACAATTTCGCCTGCCTAGTTCGGCTGCGTTTGCAAACATTCAGACGTGGCAGCCAGTTAGGCTGGTCCCCGTAGGACACTGCCAGCGGACTGGGTATATCTGGTTCCCGTTCTTCTCACCTGAGTGCTACTGATTCCAGCTTTGTCGGCTACACTCTACTCAACCGGAACAGTAAGTTGAACCTCAACTTATGGCACTTTTTAAAGTGTTGAGAATTAGAGCTCAGTTGTTTGGCATGCTACCACTGTCCATCCAGCACTATGGACGGCACTGCCTACATCTGGCTCCAATTAGTCCACAGTTGTGTTCAGCCGAATGACCTATGCCCGGAACACTCAGAATGAGGTTCTGAGTTATTGCAACATAGGAGCGTTTCACTGCTTTCAAGGCTTCTCAGGAAGAATTCCGGAATCTTGCTGCCGGCAGGCCTCCGGCTGTTCCGGGTGAACATCTCCTTGTAAATCCCCCGTGGTTTCTTGTACACCCGTGAAATTTGGCCAGGTTATTCAGTTTGCATTGCTGCACAATTGCGCCTGCTTAGCTTTGCCACGGTTGCAAACATTCAGGGGTGGCAGCCCGATAGGCTCGTCCCCGTAGGACACTGCCAGAGGACTGGGTATATCTGCTTCCCCTTCTTCTCACCTGAGTGCTACTGATTCCAGCTTTGACGGCTACACTCTACTCAACCGGAGGAGTAAGTGGAACCTCAACTTAGGGCACTTCGTGAAAGTGTTGTGAACTAGAGCACAGTTGTTTGGCACGCCACCACTGTCCATCCAGCACTATGGACGGCACTGCCGACATGTGGCTCTAATTAGTCCATGGTTGTGTTCAGCCGAATGACCTCTGCCGGGAACACTCAGAATGATGTTTTGAGTTATTGCAACATAGGAGCGTTTCACTGCTTTCAAGGCTTCTCAGGAAGAATTCTGGAATCTTGCTGCCGGCAGTCCTCCGGCTGTTCCGGGTGAACATCTCCTTGTAAATCCCCCGTGGTTTCTTGAACACCCGTGAAATTGGCCAGGTTATGCAGTTTGCATTGCTGCACAATTGCGCCTGCTTAGCACTGCCGCGGTTGCAAACATTCAGGCATGGCAGCCAGATAGGCTGGTCCCCATAGGACAGTGCCAGCGGACTTGGTATATCTGCTTCCCGTTCTTCTCACCTGAGTGCTACTGATTCCAGCTTTGACGGCTACACTCTACTCAACCGGAATAGTAAGTTGAACCTCAACTTATGGCACTTTGTGAAACTCTTGAGAACTAGAGCTCAGTTGTTTGGCATGCCACCACTGTCCATCCAGCACTATGGACGGCACTGCCTACATCTGGCTCTAATTAGTCCACGGTTGTGTTCAGCTGAATGACTTCTGCCGGGAACACTCAGAATGAGGTTCTGAGTCATTGCAACATAGGAGCATTTCACTCACTGCTTTCAAGGCTTCTCAGGAAGAATTCCGGAATCTTGCTGATAGCAGGCCTCCGGCTGTTCGGGGTGAACATCTCCTTGTAAATCCCCCATGGTTTCTTGTACACCCGTGAAATTTGGCCAGGTTATGCAGTTTGCACTGCTGCACAATTGCGCCAGCCTATGTGGGCCGCTGTTGCAAACATTCAGGCGTGGCAGCCAGAGAGTCTGGTCCCCGAAGCACTCTGCCAGCTAATTCGGTATATCTGCTTCCCGTTCTTCTCACCTGAGTGCTACTGATTCCAGCTTTGACGGCTACACTCTACTCAACCGGAGGAGTAAGTTGAACCTCAACTTAGGGCACTTTGTGTAAGTGTTGAGAACTAGAGCTCAGTTGTTTGGCACGCCACCACTGTCCATCCAGCACTATGGATGGCACTGCCGACATGTGGCTCTAATTAGTCCATGGTTGTGTTCAGCCGAATGACCTCTGCCGGGAACACTCAGAATGAGGTTTTGAGTTATTGCAACAGAGGAGCGTTTCACTTCTTTCAAGGCTTCTCAGGAAGAATTCCGGAATCTTGCTGCCGGCAGGCCTCCGGCTGTTCCAGGTGAACATCTCCTTGTAAATCCCCCGTGGTTTCTTGTACACCCGTGAAATTTGGCTAGGTTATGCAGTTTGCATTGGTGCATAATTGCGCCTGCGTAGCTCGGCCGTGGTTGCAAATATTCAGGCGTGGCAGGCAGATAGACTTGTCCCTGTAGGACACAGCCAGCGGACTGGGTATATCTGCTTCCCGTTCTTCTCACCTGAGTGCTACTGATTCCAGCTTTGACGGCTACACTCTACTCAATTGGAGCAGTAAGTTGAACCTCAACTTATGGCACTTTGTGAAAGTGTTGAGAACTAGAGCTCAGTTGTTTGGTATGCCACCACTGTCCATCCAGCACTATGGAGCGCACTGCCTACATCTGGCTCTAATTAGTCCACCGTTGTATTCAGCCGAATGACCTCTCCCGGGAAAACTCAGAATGAGGTTCTGAGTTATTGCAACATAGGAGCGTTTCACTGCTTTCAAGGCTTCTCAGGAAGAATTCCGGAATCTTGCTGCCGGCAGGCCTCCGGCTGTTCCGGGTGAACATCTCCTTGTAAATCCCCCGTGGTTTCTTGTACACCCGTGAAATTTGGCCAGGTTATGCAGTTTGAATTGCTGCACAATTGCGCCTGCCTAGCTCTGCCGCGGTTGCAAACATTCAGGCGTGGCAGCCAGATAGGCTGGTGCCCGTAGGACACTGCCACCGGACTGGGTATATCTGCTTCTCGTTCTTCTCACCTGAGTGCTACTGATTCCAGCTTTGACGGCTACACTCTACTCACCCGGCGCAGTAAGTTGAACCTCAACTTATGGAATTTGTGAAACTGTGGAGAATTAGAGCTCAGTTGTTTGGTACGCCACCACTGTCCATCCAGCACTATGGACGGCACTGCCTACATCTGGCTCTTATTAGTCCACCGTTGTGTTCAGCCGAATGACCTCTGCCGGGAAGACTCCGAATGAGGTTCTGAGTTAATGCAACATAGGAGCGTTTCACTGCTTTCAAGGCTTTACAGGAAGAATTCTATAATCTTGCGGCCGGCAGGCCTCCGGCTGTTCCATGTGATCATCTCCTTGTAAATCCCCCGACGTTTCTTGAACACCCGTGAAATTTGGCCAGGTTATGCAGTTTGCATTGCTGCACAATTGCTCCTGCCTAGCTCGGCTGCGATTGCAAACATTCAGGCGTGGCAGCCAGATAGGCTGGTTCCCTTAGGACACTGCCAGCTCACTGGGAATATCTATTTCCCGTTTTTCTCACCTGAGTGCTACTGATTCCAGCTTTGACGGCTACACTCTACTCAACCGGAGCAGTAAGTTGAACCTCAATTTATGGCACTTTGTGAAACTGTTGAGAACTGGAGCTCAGTTGTTTGGCACGGCACCACTGTCCATCCAGCACTATGGACGGCACTGACTACATCTGGCTCTAATTAGTCCACGGTTGTGTTTAGCCGAATGACCTCTGCCGGGAACACTCAGAATGAGGTTCTGAGTTATTGCAACATAGGAGCTTTCACTGCTTTCAAGGCTTCTCAGGAAGAATTCTGGAATCTTGCTGCCGGCAGGCCTCCGGCTGTTCCGGGTGAACATCACCTTGTAAATCCCCCGTGGTTTCGTGTCCACCCGTGAAATTGGGCCAGGTTATGCAGTTTGCATTGCTGCAAAATTGCGCATGCCTAGCTCGGCCGTGGTTGCAAATATTCAGGCGTGGCAGCCAGATAGGCTCGTCCCCGTAGGACACTGCCAGAGGACTGGGTATATCTCCTTCCCGTTCTTCTCACCTGACTGCTACTGATTCCAGCTTTGACGGCTACACTTTACTCAACCGGAGCAGTAAGTTGAACCTCAACTTATGGCACTTTGTGAAAGTGTTGAGAACTAGAGCTCGGTTGTTTGGCACGCCACTAGTGTCCATCCAGCACTATGGACGGCACTGCCTACATCTGGCTCTAATTAGTCCACGGTTGTGTTCAGCCGAATGACCTCTGCCGGGAACACTCAGAATAAGGTTCTGAGTTATTGCAACATAGGAGCGTTTCACTGCTTTCAAGGCTTCTCAGGAAGAATTCCGGAATCTTGCTGCCGGCATGCTTCCGGCTGTTCCAGGTGAACATCTCCTTGTAAATCCCCTGTGGTTTCTTTTACACCCGTGAAATTTGGCCAGGTTATGCAGTTTGCATTGCTGCACAATTGCACCTGCCTAGCTCGGCCGCGGTTGCAAACATTCAGGCTTGGCTATCAGATAGGCTGGTCCCCATAGGACACTGCCAGCGGACTGGGTATATCTGCTTCCCGTTCTTCTCACCTGAGTGCTACTGATTCCAGCTTTGACGGCTACACTCTACTCAACCGAAGCAGTAAGTTGAACCTCAACTTATGGCACTTTGTGTAACTGTGTAGAACTAGAGATCAGTTGTTTGGCACGCCACCACTGTCCATCCAGCCCTATGGACGGCACTGCCTACATCTGGCTCTAATTAGTCCAATGTTGTGTTCAGCCAAATGACCTCTGCCGGGAACACTCAGAATGAGGTTCTGAGTTATTGCAACATAGGAGCGTTTCACTGCTTTCAAGGCTTCTCAGGAAGAATTTCAGAATCGTGCTGCCGGCAGGCCTCCGGCTGTTTCGGGTGAACATCTCCTTGTAAATCCCCCGTGGTTTCTTGTACACCCGTGAAATTTGGCCAGGTTATGCAGTTTGCATTGCTGCACAATTGTGCTTGCCTAGCTATGCCGCGGTTGCAAACATTCAGGCTTGGCATTCAGATAGACTGGTCCCCGTAGGATACTGCCAGCGGACTGGGTATATCTGCTTCCCGTTCTTCTCACCTGAGTGCTACTGATTCCAGCTTTGACCGCTACACTCTACTCAACCGGAGCAGTAAGTTGAACCTCAACTTTTGGCACTTTGTGAAATTGTTGAGAACTAGAGCTCAGTTGTTTGGCACGCCACCACTGTCCATCCAACACTATGGACGGCACTGCCTACATCTGGCTCTAATTAGTCCACGGTTGTGTTCAGCCGAATGACCTCTGCCGGGAACACTCAGAATGAGGTTCTGAGTTATTGCAACATAGGAGCGTTTCACTGCTTTCAAGGCTTCTCAGGAAGAATTTCGGAATCTTGCTGCCGGCAGGCCTCCGGCTGTTCCGGGTGATCATCTCCTTGTAAATCCCCCGTGGTTTCTTGTACACCCGTGAAATTTGGCCAGTTTATGCAGTTTTCATTGTTGCACAATTGCGCCTGCCTAGCTCGGGCGCCGTTGCAAACATTCAGGCGTGGCAGCCAGATAGGCTGGTCCCCGTAGGACACTGGCATTTGACGGTGTACATCTGCTTCCCGTTCTTCTCACCAAAGTGCTACGGATTCCAGCTTTGACGGCTACACTCTACTCAACCGGAGCAGTGAGTTGAACCTCAACTTATGGCACTTTGTGAAACTGTTGAGAACTAGAGCTCAGTTGTTTGGCACGCCACCACTGTCCTTCCAGTACTATGGACGGCATTGCCTACATCTGGCTCTAATTAGTCCATGGTTGTGTTCAGCCGAATGACCTCTGCCGGGACCGCTCAGAATGAGGTTTTGAGTTATTGCAACATAGGAGTGTTTCACTGCTTTCAAGGCTTCTCAGGAAGAATTCCGGAATCATGCTGCCGGCAGGCCTCCGGCTGTTGCGAGTGAACATCTCCTTGTAAATCCCCCGTGGTTTCTTGTACACCCGTGAAAATTGGCCAGGTTATGCAGTTTGCATTGGTGCACAATTGCGCCTGCCTAGCTCGGCCGCGCTTGCAAACATTCAGGCGTGGCAGCCAGATAGGCTGGTCCCCGTAGGACACTGCCAGGGTACTGGCTATATCTGCTTCCCGTTCTTCTCACCAGAGTGCTACTGATTCCAGCTTTGACGGCTACACTCTACTCAACCGGAGCAGTAAGTTGAACCTCAACTTATGGCACTTTGTGAAACTGTTGAGAACTGGAGCTCAGTTGTTTGGCACGGCACCACTGTCCCTCCAGCACTATGGACGGCACTGACTACATCTGGCTCTAATTAGTCCAATGTTGTGTTCAGCCGAATGACCTCTGCCGGGAACACTCAGAATGAGGTTCTGAGTTATTGCAACATAGGAGCTTTCACTGCTTTCAAGGCGTCTCAGGAAGAATTCCGGAATCTTGCTGCCGGCAGGCCTCCGGCTGTTCCGGGTGAACATCTCCTTGTAAATCCCCCGTGGTTTCTTTTACACCCATGAAATTTGGCCAGGTTATGCAGTTTGCATTGCTGCAAAATTGCGCCTGCCTTGGTCGGCCGCGGTTGTAAACATTCAGGCGTGGCAGCCAGATAGGCTCGTCCCCGGAGGACACTGCCAGAGGACTGGGTATATCTGCTTCCCGTTCTTTTCACCTGAGTGCTACTGACTCCAGCTTTGACCACTACACTCCACTCAACCGGAGCAATAATTTGAACCTCAACTTATGACACTTTGTGAAACTATTGAGAACTAGAGCTCAGTTGTTTGGCACGCCAAAACTGTCCATCCAGCACTATGGACGGCACTGCCTACATCTGGCTCTAATTAGTCCACGGTTGTGTTCAGCCGAATGACCTCTGCCGGGAACACTCAGAATGAGCTTATGAGTTACTGCAACATAGGAGCGTTTCACTGCTTTCAAGGCTTCTCAGGAAGAATTCCGGAATCTTGCTGCCACCAGGCCTCCGGCTGTTCCTGGTGAACATCTCCTTGTAAATCCCCGTGGTTTCTTGTACACCCGTGAAATTTGGCGAGGTTATGCAGTTTGCATTGCTGCACAATTGGGCGTGCCTACCTCGGCCGCGTTTGCAAACATTCAGGCGTTTCAGCCAGACAGGCTGGTCCCCGTAGGACACTGCCAGCGGACTGGGTATATCTGCTTCCCATTCTTCTCACCTGAGTGCTACTGATTCCAGCTTTGACGGCTACACTCTACTCAACCGGAGCAGTAAGTTGAACCTCAACTTATGGCACTTTATGAAAGTGTTGAGAACTAGAGCTCAGTTGTTTTGTACGCCACCACTGTCCATCCAGGACTATGGAGCGCACTGCCTACATGTGGCTCTAATTAGTACACGGTTGTGTTCAGCCGAATGACCTCTGCCGGGAACACTCAGAATGAGGTTCTCAGTTATTGCAACGTAGGAGCGTTTCACTGCTTTCAAGGCTTCTCAGCAAGAATTTCGGAGTCTTGCTGCCGGCAGGCCTCTGGCTGTTCCGGGTGATCATCTCCTTGTAAATCCCCCGTGATTTCTTTTACACCCGTGAAATTTGGCCAGGTTATGCAGTTTGCATTGCTGCACAATTGCGCCTGCCTAGCTCGGCCGCGGTTGCAAACATTCAGGCGTGGCAGCTAGATAGGCTGGTCCCCGTAGGACACTGCCAGCGCACTGGGTATATCTGCTTCCTGTTCTTCCCAACTGAGTGCTACTGATTCCAGCTTTGACGGCTACACTCTACTCAACCGGAGAACAAAGTTGAACCTCAACTTATAGCACTTTGTGAAACTGTTGAGAACTAGAGCTCAGTTGTTTGGCACGCCACCACTGTCCATCCAGCACTATAGGCGCCACTGAATACATCTGGCTCTAATTAGTCCACGGTTGTGTTCAGCGGAATGACCTCTGCCGGGAACCCTCAGAATGAGGTTCTGAGTTATTGCAACATAGGAGCGTTTCACTGCTTTCAAGGCTTCTCAGGAAGAATTCCGGAATCTTGCTGCCGGCAGGCCTCCGGCTTTTCCGAGTGAACATCTCCTTGTAAATCCCCCGTGGTTTCTTGTACACCCGTGAAATTCGGCCAGGCTATGCAGTTTGCATTGCTGCACAATTGCGCCTGCCTAGCTCGGCCGCGGTTGCAAATATTCAGGCGTTTCAGCCAGATAGGCTGGTCCCCTTAGGACACTGCCAGCGGACTGGGTATATCTGGTCCCGTTCTTCTCACCTGAGTGCTACTGATTCCGGCTTTGACCGCTACACTCTACTCAACCGGAGCAGTAAGTTGAACCTCAACTTATGGCATTTAGTGAAAATGTGGAGAACTATAGCTCAGTTGTTTGGCACTCCACCACTGTCCATCCAGCACTATGGACGGCACTGCCTACATCTGGCTCTAATTAGTCCACGGTCGTGTTCAGACGAATGACCTCTGCCGGGAACACTCAGAATGAGGTTCTGAGTTATTGCAACATAGGAGCATTTCACTGCTTTCAAGGCTTCTCAGGAAGAATTCCGGAATCTTGCTGCCGGCAGGCTTTCGTCTGTTCCGGGTGAACATCTCCTTGTAAATCCCCCGTGGTTTCTTGTACACCCGTGAAAATTGGCCAGGTTATGCAGTTTGCAATGGTGCACAATTGCGCCTGCCTAGCTCGGCCGCGGTTGCAAACATTCAGGCGTGGCAGCCAGATAGGCTGGTCCCCGTAGGACTCTGCCAGCGGACTGGCTATATCTGCTTCCCGTTCTTCTCACCTGAGTGCTACTGATTCCAGCTTTGACGGCTACACTCGACTCAACCGGAGCAGTAAGTTGAACCTCAACTTATGGCACTTTGTAAAACTGTTGAGAACTAGAGATCAGTTGTTTGGCATGCCACCACTGTCCTTCCAGCACTATAGACGGCACTGCCTACATCTGGCTCTAATTAGTCCACGGTTGTGTTCAGCCGAATGACCTCTGCCGGGAACACTCCAAATGAGGTTCTGAGTTATTGCAACATAAGAGCGTTTCACTGCTTTCAAGGCTTCTCAGGAAGAATTCCGGAATCTTGCTGCGGGCAGGCCTCAGTCTGTTCCATGTGATCATCTCCTTGTAAATCCCCCGTGGTTTCTTGTACACTCGTGAAATTTGGCCAGGTTATGCAGTTTGCATTGCTGCACAATTGCGCCTGCCTAGCTAAGCCGCGGTTGCAAACATTCAGGCGTGGCAGCCAGATAAGCCGGTCCACGTAGGACACTGCTAGCTGACTGGGTATATCCGTTTCCCGTTCTTCTCACCTGAGTGCTACTGATTCCAGCTTTGTCGGCTACACTCTACTCAAGCGGAACAGTAAGTTGAACCTCAACTTATGGCACTTTGTGAAACTGTTGAGAACTAGAGTTCATTTCTTTGGCACGCCACCAGTGTCAATCCAGCACTATGGACGGCACTGCATACATCTGGCTCTAATTAGTCCACGGTTGTGTTCAGCCGAATGACCTCTGCCGGGAACACTCAGAATGAGCTTATGAGTTATTGCAACATAGGAGCGTTTCACTGCTTTCAAGGCTTCTCAGGAAGAATTCCGGAATCTTGCTGCCACCAGGCCTCCGGCTGTTCCCGGTGAACATCTCCTTGTAAATCCCCGTGGTTTCTTGTACACCCGTGAAATTTGGCGAGGTTATGCAGTTTGCATTGCTGCACAATTGGGCGTGCCTACCTCGGCCGCGTTTGCAAACATTCAGGCGTTTCAGCCAGACAGGCTGGTCCCCGTAGGACACTGCCAGCGGACTGGGTATATCTGCTTCCCATTCTTCTCACCTGAGTGCTACTGATTCCAGCTTTGACGGCTACACTCTACTCAACCGGAGCAGTAAGTTGAACCTCAACTTATGGCACTTTATGAAAGTGTTGAGAAGTAGAGCTCAGTTGTTTTATACGCCACCACTGTCAATCCAGCACTATGGAGCGCACTGCCTACATCTGGCTCTAATTAGTACACGGTTGTGTTCAGCCGAATGACCTCTGCCGGGAACACTCAGAATGAGGTTCTCAGTTATTGCAATGTAGGAACGTTTCACTGCTTTCAAGGCTTCTCAGCAAGAATTTCGGAATCTTGCTGCCGGCAGGCCTCTGGCTGTTCCGGGTGATCATCTCCTTGTAAATCCCCCGTGGTTTCTTGTACACCCGTGAAATTTGGCCAGGTTATGCAGTTTGCATTGGTGCACAATTGCGCCTGCCTAGCTCGGCCGCGGTTGCAAACATTCAGGCGTTTCAGCCAGATAGGCTGGTCCCCGTAGGACACTGCCAGCGCACTGAGTATATCTGCTTCCCGTTCTTCCCAACTGAGTGCTACTGATTCCAGCTTTGACGGCTACACTCTACTCAACCGGAGAACAAAGTTGAACCTCAACTTATAGCACTTTGTGAAACTGTTGAGAACTAGAGCTCAGTTGTTTGGCACGCCACCACTGTCCATCCAGCAGTATGGGCGCCACTGAATACATCTGGCTCTAATTAGTCCACGGTCGTGTTCAGCCGAATGACCTCTGCCGGGGACACTCAGAATGAGGTTCTCAGTTATTGCAACATAGAAATGTTTCACTGCTTTCACGGCTTCTCAGGAAGAATTCCGGAATCTTGCTGCCGGCAGGCTTCTGTCTGTTCCGGGTGAACATCTCCTTGTAAATCCCCCGTGGTTTCTTGTACACCCGTGAAATTTGGCCAGGTTATGCAGTTTGCATTGCTGCACAATTGCGCCTGCCTAGCTCCGCCGCGGTTGCAAACATTCAGGCGTGGCAGCCAGATAGGCTGGTCCCCGGAGGACACTGCCAGTGGACTGGGTATATCTGCTTCCCGTTCTTCTCACCTGAGTGCTACTGCTTCCAGCTTTGACGGCTACACTCTACTCAACCGGAGCAGTAAGTTGAACCTCAACTTTTGGCACTTTGTGAAAGTGTTGAGAACTAGAACTCAGTTGTTTTGCACGCCACCTCTGTCCATCCAGCACTATGGACGGCACTGCCTACATCTGGCTCTAATTAGTCCAATGTGTGTTCAGCCGAATGACCTCTGCCGGGAACACTCAGAATGAGGTTCTGAGTTATTGCAACATAGGAGCGTTTCACTGCTTTCAAGGCTTCTCAGGAAGAATTCCGGAATCTTGCTGCCGGCAGGCCTCCGGCTGTTCCATGTGATCATCTCCTTGTAAATCCCCCGACGTTTCTTGAACACCCGTGAAATTTGGCCAGGTTATGCAGTTTGCATTGCTGCACAATTGCTCCTGCCTAGCTCGGCTGCGATTGCAAACATTCAGGCGTGGCAGCCAGATAGGCTGGTCCCCATAGGACACTGCCAGCGGACCGGGTATATCTGCTTCCCGTTCTTCTCACCTGAGTGCTAGTGATTCTAGCTTTGACGGCTACACTCTACTCAACCGAAGCAGTAAGTTGAACCTCAACTTATGGCACTTTGTGAAACTGTGTAGAACTAGAGCTCAGTTGTTTGGCACGCCACCAGTGTCCATCCAGCCCTATGGACGGCACTGCCTACCTCTGGCTCTAATTAGTCCAATGTTGTGTTCAGCCGAATGACCTCTGCCGGGAACACTCAGAATGAGGTTCTGAGTTATTGAAACATAGGAGCGTTTCACTGCTTTCAAGGCTTCTCAGGAAGAATTCGGGAATCTTGCTCCCGGCAGGCCTCCGGCTGTTCCGGGTGAACATCTCCTTGTAAATCCCCCGTGGTTTCTTGTACACCCGTGAAATTTGGCCAGGTTATGCAGTTTGCATTGCTGCATAATTGTGCTTGCCTAGCTATGCCGCGGTTGCAAACTTTCAGGTGTGGCATTCAGATAGGCTGGTCCCCGAAGGATACTGCCAGGGGACTGGGTATATCTGCTTCCCGTTCTTCTCACCTGAGTGCTACTGATTCCAGCTTTGACCGCTACACTCTACTCAACCGGAGCAGTATGTTGAACCTCAACTTTTGGCACTTTGTGAAATTGTTGAGAACTAGAGCTCAGTTGTTTGGCACGCCACCACTGTCCATCCATCACTATGGACGGCAATGCCTACATCTGGCTCTAATTAGTCCACGGTTGTGTTCAGCCGAATGACCTCTGCCGGGAACACTCAGAATGAGGTTCTGAATTATTGCAACATAGGAGCGTTTCACTGCTTTCAAGGCTTCTCAGGAAGAATTTCGGAATCTTGCTGCCGGCAGGCCTCCGGCTGTTCCGGGTGATCATCTCCTTGTAAATCCCCCGTGGTTTCTTGTACACCCGTGAAATTTGGCCAGTTTATGCAGTTTTCATTGTTGCACAATTGCGCCTGCCTAGCTCGGGCGCCGTTGCAAACATTCAGGCGTGGCAGCCAGATAGGCTGGTCCCCGTAGGACACTGCCAGCGGACTGGGTATATCTGCTTCCCATTCTCCTCACCTGAGTGCTACTGATTCCAGCTTTGACGGCTACACTCTACTCAACCGGAGCAGTAAGTTGAACCTCAACTTATGGCACTTTATGAAAGTGTTGAGAACTAGAGCTCAGTTGTTTTGTACGCCACCACTGTCAATCCAGCACTATGGAGCGCACTGCCTACATCTGGCTCTAATTAGTACACGGTTGTGTTCAGCAGAATGACCTCTGCCGGGAACACTCAGAATGAGGTTCTCAGTTATTGCAACATAGGAGTGTTTCACTGCTTTCAAGGCTTCTCAGGAAGAATTCCGGAATCATGCTGCCGGCAGGCCTCCGGCTGTTGCGGGTGAACATCTCCTTGTAAATCCCCCGTGGTTTCTTGTACACCCGTGAAAATTGGCCAGGTTATGCAGTTTGCATTGGTGCACAATTGCGCCTGCCTAGCTCCGCCGCGGTTGCAAATATTCAGGCGTGGCAGCCAGATAGGCTGGTCCCCGTAGGACACTGCCAGCGGACTGGCTATATCTGCTTCCCGTTCTTCTCACCAGAGTGCTACTGATTCCAGCTTTGACGGCTACACTCTACTCAACAGGAGCAGTAAGTTGAACCTCAACTTATGGCACTTTGTGAAACTGTTGAGAACTGGAGCTCAGTTGTTTGGCACGGCACCACTGTCCATCCAGCACTATGGACGGCACTGACTACATCTGGCTCTAATTAGTCCAATGTTGTGTTCAGCCGAATGACCTCTGCCGGGAACACTGAGAATGAGGTTCTGAGTTATTGCAACATAGGAGCTTTCACTGCTTTCAAGGTTTCTCAGGAAGAATTCCGGAATCTTGCTGCCGGCAGGCCTCCGGCTGTTCCGGGTGAACATCTCCTTGTAAATCCCCCGTGGTTTCTTGTACACCCGTGAAATTTGGCCAGGTTATGCAGTTTGCATTGCTGCACAATTGCGCATGCCTAGCTCGGCCGTGGTTGCAAACATTCAGGCGTGGCAGCCAGATAGGCTGGTCCCCGTAAGACACTGCCAGCGGACAGGGTATATCAGCTTCACGTTCTTCTCACCTGAGTGCTACTGACTCCAGCTTTGACCGCTACACTCTACTCAACCGGAGCAATAAGTTGAACCTCAACTTATGGCACTTTGTGAAACTGTGGAGAACTAGAGCTCAGTTGTTTGGCACGCCACCACTGTCCATCCAGCACTATGGACGGCACTGCCTACATCTGGCTCTAATTAGTCCACGGTGGTGTTCAGCCGAATGACCTCTGCCGGGAACACTCAGAATTAGGTTCTGAGTTACTGCAACATAGGAGCGTTTCACTGCTTTCAAGGCTTCTCAGGAAGAATTCCGGAATCTTGCTGCCGGCAGGCCTCCGGCTGTTCCGGGTGAACATCTTCTTGTAAATCCCCCGTGGTTTCTTGTACACCCGTGAAATTTGGCCAGGTTATGCAGTTTGCATTACTGCACAATTGCGACTGCCTAGCTCGGCCGCGGTTGCAAACATTCAGGCGTTTCAGCCAGACAGGCTGGTCCGCGTAGGACACTGCCAGCGAACTGGGTATATCTGCTTCCCGTTCTTCTCACCTGAGAGCTACTGATTCCAGCTTTGACGGCTACAATCTACTCAACCGGAGCAGTAAGTTGAACCTCAACTTATGGCACTTTGTGAAACTGTGGAGAACTAGAGCTCAGATGATTTGCACGCCACCACAGTCCATCCAGCACGATGGACCGCACTGCCTACATCTGGCTCTAATTAGTCCACGGTTGTGTTCAGCCGAATGACCTCTGCCGGGCACACTCAGAATGAAGTTCTCAGTTATTGCAACATAGGAGCGTTTCACTGCTTACAAGGCTTCTCAGGAAGAATTTCAGAATCTTGCTGCAGGAAGGCCTCTGGGAGTTCCAGGTGAACATCTCCTTGTAAATCCCCGGTGGTTTCTTGTACACCCGTGAAATTTGGCGAGGTTATGCAGTTTGCATTGCTGCACAATTGGGCGTGCCTACCTCGGCCGCGGTTGCAAACATTCAGGCGTGGCAATCAGATAGGCTGGTTCCCAAAGGACATTGCCAGCGGACTGGGTATATCTGCTTCCCGTTCTTCTCACCTGAGTGCTACTGATTCCAGCTTTGTCCGCTACACTCTACTCAGCCGGAGCAGTAAGTTGAACCTCAACTTATGGCACTTTGTGAAAGTGTTGAGAAATAGAGCTCAGTTGTTTGGTACGCCACCACTGTCCATCCAGCACTATGGAGCGCACTGCCTACATCTGGCTCTAATTAGTCCACCGTTGTATTCAGCCGAATGACCTCTCCCGGGAACACTCAGAATGAGGTTCTGAGTTATTGCAACATAGGAGCGTTTCACTGCTTTCAAGGCTTCTCAGGAAGAATTCCGGAATCTTGCTGCCGGCAGGCCTCCGGCTGTTCCGGGTGAACATCTCCTTGTAAATCCCCCGTGGTTTCTTGTACACCCGTGAAATTTGGCCAGGTTATGCAGTTTGCATTGCTGCACAATTGCGCCTTCTTAGCTCTGCCGCGGTTGCAAACATTCAGGCATGGCAGCCAGATAGGCTGGTCCCCATAGGACAGTGCCAGCGGACTTGGTATATCAGCTTCCCGTTCTTCTCACCTCAGTACTACTGATTCCAGCTTTGACGGCTAAACTCTACTCAACCGGAACAGTAAGTTGAACCTCAACTTATGGCACTTTGTGAAACTTTTGAGAACTAGAGCTCAGTTGTTTGGCACGCCACCACTGTACATCCAGCACTATGGACGGCACTGCCTACATCTGGCTCTAATTAGTCCACGGTTGTGTTCAGCTGAATGACTTCTGCCGGGAACACTGAGAATGAGGTTCTGAGTTATTGCAACATAGGAGCTTTTCACTGTTTTCAAGGCTTCTCAGGAAGAATTCCGGAACCTTGCAGCCGGCAGGCTTCCGGCTGTTCTGGGTGAACATCTCCTTGTAAATCCCCCGTGGTTTCTTCTACACCCGTGAAATTTGGCCAGGTTATGCAGTTTGCACTGCTGCACAATTGCGCCTGCCAAGCTCGGCCTTGGTTGCAAACATTCAGGCATGGCAGCCAGATAGGCTGGTCCCCGTAGGATACTGCCAGCGGACTGGGTATATCTGCTTCCCGTTCTTCTCACCTGAGTGCTACTGATTCCAACTTTGACGGCTCCACTCTACTCAACCGGAGTAGTGAGTTGAACCTCAACTTATGGCGCTTTGTGAATGTGTTGAGAACTAGAGCTCAGATGATTGGCACGCCACCACTCTCCATCCAGCCCTATGGAGGGCACTGACTACATCTGGCTCTAATTAGTACACGGTTGTGTTCAGCCGAATGACCTCTGCCGGGAACACTCAGAATGAGGTTCTCAGTTATTGCAACGTAGGAGCGTTTCACTGCTTTCAAGGCTTCTCAGCAAGAATTTCGGAATCTTGCTGCCGGCAGGCCTCTGGCTGTTCCGGGTGATCATCTCCTTGTAAATCCCCCGTGGTTTCTTGTACACCCGTGAAATTTGGCCAGGTTATGCAGTTTGCATTGCTGCACAATTGCGCCTGCCTAGCTCGGCCGCGGTGGCAAACATTCTGGCGTGGCAGCCAGATAGGCTGGTCCCCGTAGGACACTGCCAGCCCACTGGGTATATCTGCTTCCCGTTCTTCCCAACTGAGTGCTACTGATTCCAGCTTTGACGGCTACACTCTACTCAACCGGAGTACAAAGTTGAACCTCAACTTATGGCACTTTGTGAAACTGTTGAGAACTAGAGCTCAGTTGTTTGGCACGCCACCACTGTCCATCCAGCACTATGGACGCCACTGAATACATCTGGCTCTAATTAGTCCACGGTTGTGTTCAGCGGAATGACCTCTGACGGGAACACTCAGCATGAGGTTCTGAGTTATTGCAACATAGGAGCGTTTCACTGCTTTCAAGGCTTCTCAGGAAGAATTCCGGAATCTTGCTGCCGGCAGGCCTCCGGCTGTTCCGAGTGAACATCTCCTAGTAAATCCCCCGTGGTTTCTTGTACACCCGTGAAATTTGGCCAGGCTATGCAGTTTGCATTGCTGCACAATTGCGCCTACCTAGCTCGGCCGCGGTTGCAAACATTCAGGCGTGGCATTCAGATAAGCTGGTCCCCGTAGGACACTGCCAGCGGACTGGGTATATCTGCTTCCCGTTCTTCTCACCTGGGTGCTACTGATTCCGGCTTTGACCGCTACACTCTACTCAACCGGAGCAGTAAGTTGAACCTCAACTTATGGCACTTTGTGAAAATGTGGAGAACTAGAGCTCAGTTGTTTGGCAGTCCACCACTGTCCATCCAGCACTATGGACGGCACTGCCTACATCTGGCTCTAATTAGTCCACGGTCGTGTTCAGCTGAATGACCTCTGCCGGGAACACTCAGAATGAGTTTCTGAGTTATTGCAACATAGGAGCGTTTCACTGCTTTCAAGGCTTCTCAGGAAGAATTCCGGAATCTTGCTGCCGGCAGGCTTCCGTCTGTTCTGGGGGAACATCTCCTTGTAAATCCCCCGTGGTTTCTTGTACACCCGTGACATTTGGCCAGGTTATGCAGTTTGCATTGCTGCACAATTGCGCCTGCCTAGCTCCGCCGCGGTTGCAAACATTCAGGCGTGGCAGCCAGATAGGCTGGTCCCCGGAGGACACTGCCAGTGGACTGGGTATATCTGCTTCCCGTTCTTCTCACCTGAGTGCTACTGATTCCAGCTTTGACGGCTACACTCTACTCAACCGGAGCAGTAAGTTGAACCTCAACTTTTGGCACTTTGTGAAAGTGTTGAGAACTAGAGCTCAGTTGTTTGGCACGCCACCACTGTCCATCCAGCACTATGGACGGCACTGCCTACATCTGGCTCTAATTAGTCTAATGTTGTGTTCAGCCGAATGACCTCTGCCGGGAACACTCAGAATGAGGTTCTGAGTTATTGCAACATAGGAGCGTTTCACTGCTTTCAAGGCTTCTCAGGAAGAATTCCGGAATCTTGCTGCGGGCAGGCCTCAGTCTGTTCCATGTGATCATCTCCTTGTAAATCCCCCGACGTTTCTTGAACACCCGTGAAATTTAGCCAGTCTATGCAGTTTGCATTGCTGCACAATTGCACCTGCCTAGCTCGGCCGCGATTGCAAACATTCAGGCGTGGCAGCCAGATAGGCTGGTCCCCTTAGGACACTGCCAGCGGACTGGGTATATCTGCTTCCCGTTCTTCTCACCTGAGTGCTACTGATTCCAGCTTTGACGGCTACACTCTACTCAACCGGAGCAGTAAGTTGAACCTCAACTTATGGCAATTTGTGAAACTGTGTAGAACTAGAGCTCAGTTGTTTCGCATACCACAACGGTCCATCCTGCCCTATGGACGGCACTGCCTACATCTGGCTCTAATTAGTCCAATGTTGTGTTCAGCCGAATGACCTCTGCCGGGAACACTCAGAATGAGGTTCTGAGTTATTGCAACATAGGAGCGTTTCACTGCTTTCAAGGCTTTTCAGGAAGAATACCGGAATCTTGCTGCCGGCAGGCCTCCGGCTGTTCCGGGTGAACATATCCTTGTAAATCCCCCGTGGTTTCTGGTACACCCGTGAAATTTGGCCAGGTTATGCAGTTTGCATTGCTTTACAATTGTGCCTGCCTAGCTCTGCCGCGGTTGCAAACATTCAGGCGTGGCATTCAGATAGGCTGGTCCCCGTAGGACACTGCCAGCGGAGTGGGTATATCTGCTTCCTGTTCTTCTCACCTGAGTGCTACTGATTCCAGCTTTGACCGCTACACTCTACTCAACCGGAGCAGTAAGTTGAACCTCAACTTATGGCACTTTGTGAAACTGTTGAGAACTGGTGCTCAGTTGTTTGGCACGGCACCACTGTCCATCCAGAACTATGGACGGCACTGCCTACATCTGGCTCTAATTAGTCCACGGTTGTGTTCAGCAGAATGACCTCTGCCGGGAACACTCAGAATGAGGTTCTGAGTTATTGCAACATAGGAGCGTTTCCCTGCTTTCAAGGCTTCTCAGGAAGAATTCCGGAATCTTGCTGCCGGCAGGCCTCCGGCTGTTCCGGGTGAACATCTCCTTGTAAATTCCCCTTGGTTTCTTGTACACCCGTGAAATTTGGCCAGGTTATGAAGTTTGCATTGCTGCACAATTGCGCCTGCATAGCTCGGCAATGGTTGCAAACATTCAGGCGTGGCAGCCAGATAGGCTGGTCCCCGTAGGACACTGCCAGCGGACTGGGTATATCTGCTTCCTGTTCTTCTCACCTGAGTGCTACTGATTCCAGGTTTGACGGCTACACTCTACTCAACCGGAGCAGTAAGTTGAACCTCAACTTATGGCACTTTGTGAAACTGTTGAGAACTAGAGCTCAGATGATTGGCACGCCACCACTGTCCATCCAGCCCTATGGACGGCACTGACTACATCTGGTTCTAATTAGTACAAGGTTGTGTTCAGCGGAATGACCTCTGTCGGGAACACTCAGAATGAGGTTCTCAGTTATTGCAACGTAGGAGCGTTTCACTGCTTTCAAGGCTTCTCAGCAAGAATTTCGGAATCTTGTTGCCGGCAGGCCTCTGGCTGTTCCGGGTGATCATCTCCTTGTAAATCCCCCGTGGTTTCTTGTACACCCGTGAAATTTGGCCAGGTTATGCAGTTTGCATTGTTGCACAATTGCGCCTGCCTAGCTCGGCCGCGGTGGCAAACATTCTGGCGTGGCAGCCAGATAGGCTGGTCCCCGTAGGACACTGCCAGCCCACTGGGTATATCTGCTTCCCGTTCTTCCCAACTGAGTGCTACTGATTCCAACTTTGAGGGCTACACTCTACTCAACCGGAGTACAAAGTTGAACCTCAACTTCTAGCACTTTGTGAAACTGTTGAGAACTAGAGCTCAGTTGTTTGGCACGCCACCACTGTCCATCCAGCACTATGGACGCCACTGAATACATCTGGCTCTAATTAGTCCACGGTTGTGTTCAGCGGAATGACCTCTGACGGGAACACTCAGCATGAGGTTCTGAGTTATTGCAACATAGGAGCGTTTCACTGCTTTCAAGGCTTCTCAGGAAGAATTCCGGAATCTTGCTGCTGCAGGCGTCCGGCTGTTCCGAGTGAACATCTCCTAGTAAATCCCCCGTGGTTTCTTGTACACCCGTGAAATTTGGCCAGGCTATGCAGTTTGCATTGCTGCACAATTGCGCCTGCCTAGCTCGGCCGCGGTTGCAAACATTCAGGCGTTTCAGCCAGACAGGCTGGTCCCCGTAGGACACTGCCAGCAGACTGGGTATATCTGCTTCCCGTTCTTCTCATCTGAGTGCTACTGATTCCGGCTTTGACCGCTACACTCTACTCAACCGGAGCAGTAAGTTGAACCTCAACTTATGGCACTTTGTGAAACTGTGGAGAACTAGAGCTCAGATGATTGGCACGCCACCACTGTCTATCCAGCACTATGGACGGCACTGCCTACATCTGGCTCTAATTAGTCCACGGTTGTGTTCAGCCGAATGACCTCTGCCGGGAACACTCAGAATGAGGTTCTGAGTTATTTCAACATAGGAGCGTTTCACTGCTTTCAAGGCTTCTCAGGAAGAATTCCGTAAACTTGCTGCCGGCAGGCTTCCGTCTGTTCTGGGTGAACATCTCCTTGTAAATCCCCCGTGGTTTCTTGTACACCCGTGAAATTTGGCCAGGTTATGCAGTTTGCATTGCTGCACAATTGCGCCTGCCTAGCTCCGGCGCGGTTGCAAACATTCAGGCGTGGCAGCCAGATAGGCTGGTCCCCGGAGGACACTGCCAGTGTACTGGGTATATCTGCTTCCCGTTCTTCTCACCTGAGTGCTACTGATTCCAGCTTTGACGGCTACACTCTACTCAACCGGAGCAGTAAGTTGAACCTCAACTTTTGGCACTTTGTGAAACTGTTGAGAACTAGAGCTCAGTTGTTTGGCACGCCACCACTGTCCATCCAGCACTATGGACCGCACTGCCTACATCTGGCCCTAATTAGTCACCGGTTGTGTTCAGCTGAATGACCTCTGCCTGGAACACTCAGAATGAGGTTCTGAGTTATTGCAACATAGGAGCGTTTCACTGCTTTCAAGGCTTCTCAGGAAGAATTCCGGAATCTTGCTGCCGGCAGGCCTCCGGCTGTTCTGGGTGAACATCTCCTTGTAAATCCCCCGTGGTTTCTTGTATACCCGTGAAATTTTGCCAAGTTATGGAGTTTGCATTGCTGCACAATTGCGCCTGCCTAGCTCGGCCGGGGTTGCAAACATTCAGGCGTCGCAGCCAGATAGGCTTTTCCCTGTAGTGCACTGCATGCGGACTGGGTATATCTGCTTCCCGTTCTTCTCACCTGAGTGCTACTGATTCCAACTTTGACGGCTACACTCTACTCAACCGGAGCAGTAAGTTGAACCTCAACTTATGGCACTTTGTGAAACTGTTGAGAACTGGTGCTCAGTTGTTTGGCACGGCACCACACTCCATCCAGTACTATGGACCGCACTGCCTACATCTGGCTCTAATTAGTCCAATGTTGTGTTCAGCTGAATGACCTCTGCCGGGAACACTCAGAATGAGGTTCTGAGTTATTGCAACATAGGAGCTTTCACTGCTTTCAAGGCTTCTCAGGAAGAATTCCGGAATCTTGCTGCCGGCAGGCCTCCGGCTGTTCCGGGTGAACATCTCCTTGTAAATCCCCCGTGGTTTCTTTTACACCCGTGAAATTTGGCCAGGTTATGCAGTTTTCATTGCTGCAAAATTGCGCATGCCTAGCTCGGCCGCGGTTGCAAACATTCAGGCGTGGCAGCCAGATTGGCTCGTCCCTGTAGGACACTGCCATCACACTGGGTATATCTGCTTCCCGTTCTTCTCACCTGAGTGCTACTGACTCCAGCTTTATGCTACACTCCACTCAACCGGAGCAATAATTTGAACCTCAACTTATGGCACTTTGTGAAACTATTGAGAACTAGCGCTCAGTTGTTTGGCACGCCTCCACTGTCCATCCAGCACTATGGACGGCGATGCCTACATCTGGCTCTAATTAGTCCACGGTTGTGTTCAGCCGAATGACCTCTGCCGGGAACACTCAGAATGAGCTTATGAGTTATTGCAACATAGGAGTGTTTCACTGCTTTCAAGGCTTCTCAGGAAGAATTCCGGAATCTTGCTGCCAGCAGGCCTCAGGCTGTTCCCGGTGAACATCTCCTTGTAAATCCCCGGTGGTTTCTTGTACACCCGTGAAATTTGGCGAGGTTATGCAGTTTGCATTGCTGCACATTTGGGCGTGCCTACCTCGGCCGCGGTTGCAAACATTCAGGCGTGGCAATCAGATAGGCTGGTTCCCAAAGGACATTGCCAGCGGACTGGGTATATCTGCTTCCCGTTCTTCTCACCTGAGTGCTACTGATTCCAGCTTTGTCCGCTACACTCTACTCAGCCGGAGCAGTAAGTTGAACCTCAACTTATGGCACTTTGTGAAAGTGTTGAGAAATAGAGCTCAGTTGTTTGGTACGCCACCACTGTCCATCCAGCACTATGGAGCGCACTGCCTACATCTGGCTCTAATTAGTCCACCGTTGTATTCAGCCGAATGACCTCTCCCGGGAACACTCAGAATGAGGTTCTGAGTTATTGCAACATAGGAGCGTTTCACTGCTTTCAAGGCTTCTCAGGAAGAATTCCGGAATCTTGCTGCCGGCAGGCCTCCGGCTCTTCCGGGTGAACATCTCCTTGTAAATCCCCCGTGGTTTCTTGTACACCCGTGAAATTTGGCCAGGTTATGCAGTTTGCATTGCTGCACAATTGCGCCTTCTTAGCTCTGCCGCGGTTGCAAACATTCAGGCATGGCAGCCAGATAGGCTGGTCCCCATAGGACAGTGCCAGCGGACTTGGTATATCAGCTTCCCGTTCTTCTCACCAAAGTACTACTGATTCCAGCTTTGACGGCTAAACTCTAATCAACCGGAACAGTAAGTTGAACCTCAACTTATGGCACTTTGTGAAACTTTTGAGAACTAGAGCTCAGTTGTTTGGCACGCCACCACTGTACATCCAGCACTATGGACGGCACTGCCTACATCTGGCTCTAATTAGTCCACGGTTGTGTTCAGCTGAATGACTTCTGCCGGGAACACTGAGAATGAGGTTCTGAGTTATTGCAACATAGGAGCTTTTCACTGTTTTCAAGGCTTCTCAGGAAGAATTCCGGAACCTTGCTGCCGGCAGGCTTCCGGCTGTTCCGGGTGAACATCTCCTTGTAAATCCCCCGTGGTTTCTTCTACACCCGTGAAATTTGGCCAGGTTATGCAGTTTGCACTGCTGCACAATTGCGCCTGCCAAGCTCGGCCTTGGTTGCAAACATTCAGGCATGGCAGCCAGATAGGCTGGTCCCCGTAGGATACTGCCAGCGGACTGGGTATATCTGCTTCCCGTTCTTCTCACCTGAGTGCTACTGATTCCAACTTTGACGGCTACACTCTACTCAACCGGAGCAGTAAGTTGAACCTCAACTTATGGCACTTTATGAAAGTGTTGAGAACTAGAGCTCAGTTGTTTTGTACGCCACCACTGTCAATCCAGCACTATGGAGCGCACTGCCTACATCTGGCTCTAATTAGTACACGGTTGTGTTCAGCAGAATGACCTCTGCCGGGAACACTCAGAATGAGGTTCTCAGTTATTGCAACATAGGAGTGTTTCACTGCTTTCAAGGCTTCTCAGGAAGAATTCCGGAATCATGCTGCCGGCAGGCCTCCGGCTGTTGCGGGTGAACATCTCCTTGTAAATCCCCCGTGGTTTCTTGTACACCCGTGAAAATTGGCCAGGTTATGCAGTTTGCATTGGTGCACAATTGCGCCTGCCTAGCTCCGCCGCGGTTGCAAATATTCAGGCGTGGCAGCCAGATAGGCTGGTCCCCGTAGGACACTGCCAGCGGACTGGCTATATCTGCTTCCCGTTCTTCTCACCAGAGTGCTACTGATTCCAGCTTTGACGGCTACACTCTACTCAACAGGAGCAGTAAGTTGAACCTCAACTTATGGCACTTTGTGAAACTGTTGAGAACTGGAGCTCAGTTGTTTGGCACGGCACCACTGTCCATCCAGCACTATGGACGGCACTGACTACATCTGGCTCTAATTAGTCCAATGTTGTGTTCAGCCGAATGACCTCTGCCGGGAACACTGAGAATGAGGTTCTGAGTTATTGCAACATAGGAGCTTTCACTGCTTTCAAGGTTTCTCAGGAAGAATTCCGGAATCTTGCTGCCGGCAGGCCTCCGGCTGTTCCGGGTAAACATCTCCTTGTAAATCCCCCGTGGTTTCTTGTACACCCGTGAAATTTGGCCAGGTTATGCAGTTTGCATTGCTGCACAATTGCGCCTGCCTAGCTCGGCCGTGGTTGCAAACATTCAGGCGTGGCAGCCAGATAGGCTGGTCCCCGTAAGACACTGCCAGCGGACAGGGTATATCAGCTTCACGTTCTTCTCACCTGAGTGCTACTGACTCCAGCTTTGACCGCTACACTCTACTCAACCGGAGCAATAAGTTGAACCTCAACTTATGGCACTTTGTGAAACTGTTGAGAACTAGAGCTCAGTTGTTTGGCACGCCACCACTGTCCATCCAGCACTATGGACGGCACTGCCTACATCTGGCTCTAATTAGTCCACGGTGGTGTTCAGCCGAATGACCTCTGCCGGGAACACTCAGAATTAGGTTCTGAGTTACTGCAACATAGGAGCGTTTCACTGCTTTCAAGGCTTCTCAGGAAGAATTCCGGAATCTTGCTGCCGGCAGGCCTCCGGCTGTTCCGGGTGAACATCTTCTTGTAAATCCCCCGTGGTTTCTTGTACACCCGTGAAATTTGGCCAGGTTATGCAGTTTGCATTACTGCACAATTGCGACTGCCTAGCTCGGCCGCGGTTGCAAACATTCAGGCGTTTCAGCCAGACAGGCTGGTCCGCGTAGGACACTGCCAGCGAACTGGGTATATCTGCTTCCCGTTCTTCTCACCTGAGAGCTACTGATTCCAGCTTTGACGGCTACAATCTACTCAACCGGAGCAGTAAGTTGAACCTCAACTTATGGCACTTTGTGAAACTGTGGAGAACTAGAGCTCAGATGATTTGCACGCCACCACAGTCCATCCAGCACGATGGACCGCACTGCCTACATCTGGCTCTAATTAGTCCACGGTTGTGTTCAGCCGAATGACCTCTGCCGGGCACACTCAGAATGAAGTTCTCAGTTATTGCAACATAGGAGCGTTTCACTGCTTACAAGGCTTCTCAGGAAGAATTTCAGAATCTTGCTGCAGGAAGGCCTCTGGGAGTTCCAGGTGAACATCTCCTTGTAAATCCCCGGTGGTTTCTTGTACACCCGTGAAATTTGGCGAGGTTATGCAGTTTGCATTGCTGCACAATTGGGCGTGCCTACCTCGGCCGCGGTTGCAAACATTCAGGCGTGGCAATCAGATAGGCTGGTTCCCAAAGGACATTGCCAGCGGACTGGGTATATCTGCTTCCCGTTCTTCTCACCTGAGTGCTACTGATTCCAGCTTTGTCCGCTACACTCTACTCAGCCGGAGCAGTAAGTTGAACCTCAACTTATGGCACTTTGTGAAAGTGTTGAGAAATAGAGCTCAGTTGTTTGGTACGCCACCACTGTCCATCCAGCACTATGGAGCGCACTGCCTACATCTGGCTCTAATTAGTCCACCGTTGTATTCAGCCGAATGACCTCTCCCGGGAACACTCAGAATGAGGTTCTGAGTTATTGCAACATAGGAGCGTTTCACTGCTTTCAAGGCTTCTCAGGAAGAATTCCGGAATCTTGCTGCCGGCAGGCCTCCGGCTGTTCCGGGTGAACATCTCCTTGTAAATCCCCCGTGGTTTCTTGTACACCCGTGAAATTTGGCCAGGTTATGCAGTTTGCATTGCTGCACAATTGCGCCTTCTTAGCTCTGCCGCGGTTGCAAACATTCAGGCATGGCAGCCAGATAGGCTGGTCCCCATAGGACAGTGCCAGCGGACTTGGTATATCAGCTTCCCGTTCTTCTCACCTCAGTACTACTGATTCCAGCTTTGACGGCTAAACTCTACTCAACCGGAACAGTAAGTTGAACCTCAACTTATGGCACTTTGTGAAACTTTTGAGAACTAGAGCTCAGTTGTTTGGCACGCCACCACTGTACATCCAGCACTATGGACGGCACTGCCTACATCTGGCTCTAATTAGTCCACGGTTGTGTTCAGCTGAATGACTTCTGCCGGGAACACTGAGAATGAGGTTCTGAGTTATTGCAACATAGGAGCTTTTCACTGTTTTCAAGGCTTCTCAGGAAGAATTCCGGAACCTTGCAGCCGGCAGGCTTCCGGCTGTTCTGGGTGAACATCTCCTTGTAAATCCCCCGTGGTTTCTTCTACACCCGTGAAATTTGGCCAGGTTATGCAGTTTGCACTGCTGCACAATTGCGCCTGCCAAGCTCGGCCTTGGTTGCAAACATTCAGGCATGGCAGCCAGATAGGCTGGTCCCCGTAGGATACTGCCAGCGGACTGGGTATATCTGCTTCCCGTTCTTCTCACCTGAGTGCTACTGATTCCAACTTTGACGGCTCCACTCTACTCAACCGGAGTAGTGAGTTGAACCTCAACTTATGGCGCTTTGTGAATGTGTTGAGAACTAGAGCTCAGATGATTGGCACGCCACCACTCTCCATCCAGCCCTATGGAGGGCACTGACTACATCTGGCTCTAATTAGTACACGGTTGTGTTCAGCCGAATGACCTCTGCCGGGAACACTCAGAATGAGGTGCTCAGTTATTGCAACGTAGGAGCGTTTCACTGCTTTCAAGGCTTCTCAGCAAGAATTTCGGAATCTTGCTGCCGGCAGGCCTCTGGCTGTTCCGGGTGATCATCTCCTTGTAAATCCCCCGTGGTTTCTTGTACACCCGTGAAATTTGGCCAGGTTATGCAGTTTGCATTGCTGCACAATTGCGCCTGCCTAGCTCGGCCGCGGTGGCAAACATTCTGGCGTGGCAGCCAGATAGGCTGGTCCCCGTAGGACACTGCCAGCCCACTGGGTATATCTGCTTCCCGTTCTTCCCAACTGAGTGCTACTGATTCCAGCTTTGACGGCTACACTCTACTCAACCGGAGTACAAAGTTGAACCTCAACTTATGGCACTTTGTGAAACTGTTGAGAACTAGAGCTCAGTTGTTTGGCACGCCACCACTGTCCATCCAGCACTATGGACGCCACTGAATACATCTGGCTCTAATTAGTCCACGGTTGTGTTCAGCGGAATGACCTCTGACGGGAACACTCAGCATGAGGTTCTGAGTTATTGCAACATAGGAGCGTTTCACTGCTTTCAAGGCTTCTCAGGAAGAATTCCGGAATCTTGCTGCCGGCAGGCCTCCGGCTGTTCCGAGTGAACATCTCCTAGTAAATCCCCCGTGGTTTCTTGTACACCCGTGAAATTTGGCCAGGCTATGCAGTTTGCATTGCTGCACAATTGCGCCTACCTAGCTCGGCCGCGGTTGCAAACATTCAGGCGTGGCATTCAGATAAGCTGGTCCCCGTAGGACACTGCCAGCGGACTGGGTATATCTGCTTCCCGTTCTTCTCACCTGGGTGCTACTGATTCCGGCTTTGACCGCTACACTCTACTCAACCGGAGCAGTAAGTTGAACCTCAACTTATGGCACTTTGTGAAAATGTGGAGAACTAGAGCTCAGTTGTTTGGCAGTCCACCACTGTCCATCCAGCACTATGGACGGCACTGCCTACATCTGGCTCTAATTAGTCCACGGTCGTGTTCAGCTGAATGACCTCTGCCGGGAACACTCAGAATGAGTTTCTGAGTTATTGCAACATAGGAGCGTTTCACTGCTTTCAAGGCTTCTCAGGAAGAATTCCGGAATCTTGCTGCCGGCAGGCTTCCGTCTGTTCTGGGGGAACATCTCCTTGTAAATCCCCCGTGGTTTCTTGTACACCCGTGACATTTGGCCAGGTTATGCAGTTTGCATTGCTGCACAATTGCGCCTGCCTAGCTCCGCCGCGGTTGCAAACATTCAGGCGTGGCAGCCAGATAGGCTGGTCCCCGGAGGACACTGCCAGTGGACTGGGTATAATCTGCTTCCCGTTCTTCTCACCTGAGTGCTACTGATTCCAGCTTTGACGGCTACACTCTACTCAACCGGAGCAGTAAGTTGAACCTCAACTTTTGGCACTTTGTGAAAGTGTTGAGAACTAGAGCTCAGTTGTTTGGCACGCCACCACTGTCCATCCAGCACTATGGACGGCACTGCCTACATCTGGCTCTAATTAGTCTAATGTTGTGTTCAGCCGAATGACCTCTGCCGGGAACACTCAGAATGAGGTTCTGAGTTATTGCAACATAGGAGCGTTTCACTGCTTTCAAGGCTTCTCAGGAAGAATTCCGGAATCTTGCTGCGGGCAGGCCTCAGTCTGTTCCATGTGATCATCTCCTTGTAAATCCCCCGACGTTTCTTGAACACCCGTGAAATTTAGCCAGTCTATGCAGTTTGCATTGCTGCACAATTGCACCTGCCTAGCTCGGCCGCGATTGCAAACATTCAGGCGTGGCAGCCAGATAGGCTGGTCCCCTTAGGACACTGCCAGCGGACTGGGTATATCTGCTTCCCGTTCTTCTCACCTGAGTGCTACTGATTCCAGCTTTGACGGCTACACTCTACTCAACCGGAGCAGTAAGTTGAACCTCAACTTATGGCAATTTGTGAAACTGTGTAGAACTAGAGCTCAGTTGTTTCGCATACCACAACGGTCCATCCTGCCCTATGGACGGCACTGCCTACATCTGGCTCTAATTAGTCCAATGTTGTGTTCAGCCGAATGACCTCTGCCGGGAACACTCAGAATGAGGTTCTGAGTTATTGCAACATAGGAGCGTTTCACTGCTTTCAAGGCTTTTCAGGAAGAATATCGGAATCTTGCTGCCGGCAGGCCTCCGGCTGTTCCGGGTGAACATATCCTTGTAAATCCCCCGTGGTTTCTGGTACACCCGTGAAATTTGGCCAGGTTATGCAGTTTGCATTGCTTTACAATTGTGCCTGCCTAGCTCTGCCGCGGTTGCAAACATTCAGGCGTGGCATTCAGATAGGCTGGTCCCCGTAGGACACTGCCAGCGGAGTGGGTATATCTGCTTCCTGTTCTTCTCACCTGAGTGCTACTGATTCCAGCTTTGACCGCTACACTCTACTCAACCGGAGCAGTAAGTTGAACCTCAACTTATGGCACTTTGTGAAACTGTTGAGAACTGGTGCTCAGTTGTTTGGCACGGCACCACTGTCCATCCAGAACTATGGACGGCACTGCCTACATCTGGCTCTAATTAGTCCACGGTTGTGTTCAGCAGAATGACCTCTGCCGGGAACACTCAGAATGAGGTTCTGAGTTATTGCAACATAGGAGCGTTTCCCTGCTTTCAAGGCTTCTCAGGAAGAATTCCGGAATCTTGCTGCCGGCAGGCCTCCGGCTGTTCCGGGTGAACATCTCCTTGTAAATTCCCCTTGGTTTCTTGTACACCCGTGAAATTTGGCCAGGTTATGAAGTTTGCATTGCTGCACAATTGCGCCTGCATAGCTCGGCAATGGTTGCAAACATTCAGGCGTGGCAGCCAGATAGGCTGGTCCCCGTAGGACACTGCCAGCGGACTGGGTATATCTGCTTCCTGTTCTTCTCACCTGAGTGCTACTGATTCCAGGTTTGACGGCTACACTCTACTCAACCGGAGCAGTAAGTTGAACCTCAACTTATGGCACTTTGTGAAACTGTTGAGAACTAGAGCTCAGATGATTGGCACGCCACCACTGTCCATCCAGCCCTATGGACGGCACTGACTACATCTGGTTCTAATTAGTACAAGGTTGTGTTCAGCGGAATGACCTCTGTCGGGAACACTCAGAATGAGGTTCTCAGTTATTGCAACGTAGGAGCGTTTCACTGCTTTCAAGGCTTCTCAGCAAGAATTTCGGAATCTTGTTGCCGGCAGGCCTCTGGCTGTTCCGGGTGATCATCTCCTTGTAAATCCCCCGTGGTTTCTTGTACACCCGTGAAATTTGGCCAGGTTATGCAGTTTGCATTGTTGCACAATTGCGCCTGCCTAGCTCGGCCGCGGTGGCAAACATTCTGGCGTGGCAGCCAGATAGGCTGGTCCCCGTAGGACACTGCCAGCCCACTGGGTATATCTGCTTCCCGTTCTTCCCAACTGAGTGCTACTGATTCCAACTTTGAGGGCTACACTCTACTCAACCGGAGTACAAAGTTGAACCTCAACTTCTAGCACTTTGTGAAACTGTTGAGAACTAGAGCTCAGTTGTTTGGCACGCCACCACTGTCCATCCAGCACTATGGACGCCACTGAATACATCTGGCTCTAATTAGTCCACGGTTGTGTTCAGCGGAATGACCTCTGACGGGAACACTCAGCATGAGGTTCTGAGTTATTGCAACATAGGAGCGTTTCACTGCTTTCAAGGCTTCTCAGGAAGAATTCCGGAATCTTGCTGCTGCAGGCGTCCGGCTGTTCCGAGTGAACATCTCCTAGTAAATCCCCCGTGGTTTCTTGTACACCCGTGAAATTTGGCCAGGCTATGCAGTTTGCATTGCTGCACAATTGCGCCTGCCTAGCTCGGCCGCGGTTGCAAACATTCAGGCGTTTCAGCCAGACAGGCTGGTCCCCGTAGGACACTGCCAGCAGACTGGGTATATCTGCTTCCCGTTCTTCTCATCTGAGTGCTACTGATTCCGGCTTTGACCGCTACACTCTACTCAACCGGAGCAGTAAGTTGAACCTCAACTTATGGCACTTTGTGAAACTGTGGAGAACTAGAGCTCAGATGATTGGCACGCCACCACTGTCTATCCAGCACTATGGACAGCACTGCCTACATCTGGCTCTAATTAGTCCACGGTTGTGTTCAGCCGAATGACCTCTGCCGGGAACACTCAGAATGAGGTTCTGAGTTATTTCAACATAGGAGCGTTTCACTGCTTTCAAGGCTTCTCAGGAAGAATTCCGTAAACTTGCTGCCGGCAGGCTTCCGTCTGTTCTGGGTGAACATCTCCTTGTAAATCCCCCGTGGTTTCTTGTACACCCGTGAAATTTGGCCAGGTTATGCAGTTTGCATTGCTGCACAATTGCGCCTGCCTAGCTCCGGCGCGGTTGCAAACATTCAGGCGTGGCAGCCAGATAGGCTGGTCCCCGGAGGACACTGCCAGTGTACTGGGTATATCTGCTTCCCGTTCTTCTCACCTGAGTGCTACTGATTCCAGCTTTGACGGCTACACTCTACTCAACCGGAGCAGTAAGTTGAACCTCAACTTTTGGCACTTTGTGAAACTGTTGAGAACTAGAGCTCAGTTGTTTGGCACGCCACCACTGTCCATCCAGCACTATGGACGGCACTGCCTACATCTGGCCCTAATTAGTCACCGGTTGTGTTCAGCTGAATGACCTCTGCCTGGAACACTCAGAATGAGGTTCTGAGTTATTGCAACATAGGAGCGTTTCACTGCTTTCAAGGCTTCTCAGGAAGAATTCCGGAATCTTGCTGCCGGCAGGCCTCCGGCTGTTCTGGGTGAACATCTCCTTGTAAATCCCCCGTGGTTTCTTGTATACCCGTGAAATTTTGCCAAGTTATGGAGTTTGCATTGCTGCACAATTGCGCCTGCCTAGCTCGGCCGGGGTTGCAAACATTCAGGCGTCGCAGCCAGATAGGCTTTTCCCTGTAGTGCACTGCATGCGGACTGGGTATATCTGCTTCCCGTTCTTCTCACCTGAGTGCTACTGATTCCAACTTTGACGGCTACACTCTACTCAACCGGAGCAGTAAGTTGAACCTCAACTTATGGCACTTTGTGAAACTGTTGAGAACTGGTGCTCAGTTGTTTGGCACGGCACCACACTCCATCCAGTACTATGGACGGCACTGCCTACATCTGGCTCTAATTAGTCCAATGTTGTGTTCAGCTGAATGACCTCTGCCGGGAACACTCAGAATGAGGTTCTGAGTTATTGCAACATAGGAGCTTTCACTGCTTTCAAGGCTTCTCAGGAAGAATTCCGGAATCTTGCTGCCGGCAGGCCTCCGGCTGTTCCGGGTGAACATCTCCTTGTAAATCCCCCGTGGTTTCTTTTACACCCGTGAAATTTGGCCAGGTTATGCAGTTTTCATTGCTGCAAAATTGCGCATGCCTAGCTCGGCCGCGGTTGCAAACATTCAGGCGTGGCAGCCAGATTGGCTCGTCCCTGTAGGACACTGCCATCACACTGGGTATATCTGCTTCCCGTTCTTCTCACCTGAGTGCTACTGACTCCAGCTTTATGCTACACTCCACTCAACCGGAGCAATAATTTGAACCTCAACTTATGGCACTTTGTGAAACTATTGAGAACTAGCGCTCAGTTGTTTGGCACGCCTCCACTGTCCATCCAGCACTATGGACGGCGATGCCTACATCTGGCTCTAATTAGTCCACGGTTGTGTTCAGCCGAATGACCTCTGCCGGGAACACTCAGAATGAGCTTATGAGTTATTGCAACATAGGAGTGTTTCACTGCTTTCAAGGCTTCTCAGGAAGAATTCCGGAATCTTGCTGCCAGCAGGCCTCCGGCTGTTCCCGGTGAACATCTCCTTGTAAATCCCCGGTGGTTTCTTGTACACCCGTGAAATTTGGCGAGGTTATGCAGTTTGCATTGCTGCACATTTGGGCGTGCCTACCTCGGCCGCGGTTGCAAACATTCAGGCGTGGCAATCAGATAGGCTGGTTCCCAAAGGACATTGCCAGCGGACTGGGTATATCTGCTTCCCGTTCTTCTCACCTGAGTGCTACTGATTCCAGCTTTATCCGCTACACTCTACTCAGCCGGAGCAGTAAGTTGAACCTCAACTTATGGCACTTTGTGAAAGTGTTGAGAAATAGAGCTCAGTTGTTTGGTACGCCACCACTGTCCATCCAGCACTATGGAGCGCACTGCCTACATCTGGCTCTAATTAGTCCACCGTTGTATTCAGCCGAATGACCTCTCCCGGGAACACTCAGAATGAGGTTCTGAGTTATTGCAACATAGGAGCTTTTCACTGTTTTCAAGGCTTCTCAGGAAGAATTCCGGAACCTTGCAGCCGGCAGGCTTCCGGCTGTTCCGGGTGAACATCTCCTTGTAAATCCCCCGTGGTTTCTTCTACACCCGTGAAATTTGGCCAGGTTATGCAGTTTGCACTGCTGCACAATTGCGCCTGCCAAGCTCGGCCTTGGTTGCAAACATTCAGGCATGGCAGCCAGATAGGCTGGTCCCCGTAGGATACTGCCAGCGGACTGGGTATATCTGCTTCCCGTTCTTCTCACCTGAGTGCTACTGATTCCAACTTTGACGGCTCCACTCTACTCAACCGGAGTAGTGAGTTGAACCTCAACTTATGGCGCTTTGTGAATGTGTTGAGAACTAGAGCTCAGATGATTGGCACGCCACCACTCTCCATCCAGCCCTATGGAGGGCACTGACTACATCTGGCTCTAATTAGTACACGGTTGTGTTCAGCCGAATGACCTCTGCCGGGAACACTCAGAATGAGGTTCTCAGTTATTGCAACGTAGGAGCGTTTCACTGCTTTCAAGGCTTCTCAGCAAGAATTTCGGAATCTTGCTGCCGGCAGGCCTCTGGCTGTTCCGGGTGATCATCTCCTTGTAAATCCCCCGTGGTTTCTTGTACACCCGTGAAATTTGGCCAGGTTATGCAGTTTGCATTGCTGCACAATTGCGCCTGCCTAGCTCGGCCGCGGTGGCAAACATTCTGGCGTGGCAGCCAGATAGGCTGGTCCCCGTAGGACACTGCCAGCCCACTGGGTATATCTGCTTCCCGTTCTTCCCAACTGAGTGCTACTGATTCCAGCTTTGACGGCTACACTCTACTCAACCGGAGTACAAAGTTGAACCTCAACTTATGGCACTTTGTGAAACTGTTGAGAACTAGAGCTCAGTTGTTTGGCACGCCACCACTGTCCATCCAGCACTATGGACGCCACTGAATACATCTGGCTCTAATTAGTCCACGGTTGTGTTCAGCGGAATGACCTCTGACGGGAACACTCAGCATGAGGTTCTGAGTTATTGCAACATAGGAGCGTTTCACTGCTTTCAAGGCTTCTCAGGAAGAATTCCGGAATCTTGCTGCCGGCAGGCCTCCGGCTGTTCCGAGTGAACATCTCCTAGTAAATCCCCCGTGGTTTCTTGTACACCCGTGAAATTTGGCCAGGCTATGCAGTTTGCATTGCTGCACAATTGCGCCTACCTAGCTCGGCCGCGGTTGCAAACATTCAGGCGTGGCATTCAGATAAGCTGGTCCCCGTAGGACACTGCCAGCGGACTGGGTATATCTGCTTCCCGTTCTTCTCACCTGGGTGCTACTGATTCCGGCTTTGACCGCTACACTCTACTCAACCGGAGCAGTAAGTTGAACCTCAACTTATGGCACTTTGTGAAAATGTGGAGAACTAGAGCTCAGTTGTTTGGCAGTCCACCACTGTCCATCCAGCACTATGGACGGCACTGCCTACATCTGGCTCTAATTAGTCCACGGTCGTGTTCAGCTGAATGACCTCTGCCGGGAACACTCAGAATGAGTTTCTGAGTTATTGCAACATAGGAGCGTTTCACTGCTTTCAAGGCTTCTCAGGAAGAATTCCGGAATCTTGCTGCCGGCAGGCTTCCGTCTGTTCTGGGGGAACATCTCCTTGTAAATCCCCCGTGGTTTCTTGTACACCCGTGACATTTGGCCAGGTTATGCAGTTTGCATTGCTGCACAATTGCGCCTGCCTAGCTCCGCCGCGGTTGCAAACATTCAGGCGTGGCAGCCAGATAGGCTGGTCCCCGGAGGACACTGCCAGTGGACTGGGTATACCTGCTTCCCGTTCTTCTCACCTGAGTGCTACTGATTCCAGCTTTGACGGCTACACTCTACTCAACCGGAGCAGTAAGTTGAACCTCAACTTTTGGCACTTTGTGAAAGTGTTTAGAACTAGAGCTCAGTTGTTTGGCACGCCACCACTGTCCATCCAGCACTATGGACGGCACTGCCTACATCTGGCTCTAATTAGTCTAATGTTGTGTTCAGCCGAATGACCTCTGCCGGGAACACTCAGAATGAGGTTCTGAGTTATTGCAACATAGGAGCGTTTCACTGCTTTCAAGGCTTCTCAGGAAGAATTCCGGAATCTTGCTGCGGGCAGGCCTCAGTCTGTTCCATGTGATCATCTCCTTGTAAATCCCCCGACGTTTCTTGAACACCCGTGAAATTTAGCCAGTCTATGCAGTTTGCATTGCTGCACAATTGCACCTGCCTAGCTCGGCCGCGATTGCAAACATTCAGGCGTGGCAGCCAGATAGGCTGGTCCCCTTAGGACACTGCCAGCGGACTGGGTATATCTGCTTCCCGTTCTTCTCACCTGAGTGCTACTGATTCCAGCTTTGACGGCTACACTCTACTCAACCGGAGCAGTAAGTTGAACCTCAACTTATGGCAATTTGTGAAACTGTGTAGAACTAGAGCTCAGTTGTTTCGCATACCACAACGGTCCATCCTGCCCTATGGACGGCACTGCCTACATCTGGCTCTAATTAGTCCAATGTTGTGTTCAGCCGAATGACCTCTGCCGGGAACACTCAGAATGAGGTTCTGAGTTATTGCAACATAGGAGCGTTTCACTGCTTTCAAGGCTTTTCAGGAAGAATACCGGAATCTTGCTGCCGGCAGGCCTCCGGCTGTTCCGGGTGAACATATCCTTGTAAATCCCCCGTGGTTTCTGGTACACCCGTGAAATTTGGCCAGGTTATGCAGTTTGCATTGCTTTACAATTGTGCCTGCCTAGCTCTGCCGCGGTTGCAAACATTCAGGCGTGGCATTCAGATAGGCTGGTCCCCGTAGGACACTGCCAGCGGAGTGGGTATATCTGCTTCCTGTTCTTCTCACCTGAGTGCTACTGATTCCAGCTTTGACCGCTACACTCTACTCAACCGGAGCAGTAAGTTGAACCTCAACTTATGGCACTTTGTGAAACTGTTGAGAACTGGTGCTCAGTTGTTTGGCACGGCACCACTGTCCATCCAGAACTATGGACGGCACTGCCTACATCTGGCTCTAATTAGTCCACGGTTGTGTTCAGCAGAATGACCTCTGCCGGGAACACTCAGAATGAGGTTCTGAGTTATTGCAACATAGGAGCGTTTCCCTGCTTTCAAGGCTTCTCAGGAAGAATTCCGGAATCTTGCTGCCGGCAGGCCTCCGGCTGTTCCGGGTGAACATCTCCTTGTAAATTCCCCTTGGTTTCTTGTACACCCGTGAAATTTGGCCAGGTTATGAAGTTTGCATTGCTGCACAATTGCGCCTGCATAGCTCGGCAATGGTTGCAAACATTCAGGCGTGGCAGCCAGATAGGCTGGTCCCCGTAGGACACTGCCAGCGGACTGGGTATATCTGCTTCCTGTTCTTCTCACCTGAGTGCTACTGATTCCAGGTTTGACGGCTACACTCTACTCAACCGGAGCAGTAAGTTGAACCTCAACTTATGGCACTTTGTGAAACTGTTGAGAACTAGAGCTCAGATGATTGGCACGCCACCACTGTCCATCCAGCCCTATGGACGGCACTGACTACATCTGGTTCTAATTAGTACAAGGTTGTGTTCAGCGGAATGACCTCTGTCGGGAACACTCAGAATGAGGTTCTCAGTTATTGCAACGTAGGAGCGTTTCACTGCTTTCAAGGCTTCTCAGCAAGAATTTCGGAATCTTGTTGCCGGCAGGCCTCTGGCTGTTCCGGGTGATCATCTCCTTGTAAATCCCCCGTGGTTTCTTGTACACCCGTGAAATTTGGCCAGGTTATGCAGTTTGCATTGTTGCACAATTGCGCCTGCCTAGCTCGGCCGCGGTGGCAAACATTCTGGCGTGGCAGCCAGATAGGCTGGTCCCCGTAGGACACTGCCAGCCCACTGGGTATATCTGCTTCCCGTTCTTCCCAACTGAGTGCTACTGATTCCAACTTTGAGGGCTACACTCTACTCAACCGGAGTACAAAGTTGAACCTCAACTTCTAGCACTTTGTGAAACTGTTGAGAACTAGAGCTCAGTTGTTTGGCACGCCACCACTGTCCATCCAGCACTATGGACGCCACTGAATACATCTGGCTCTAATTAGTCCACGGTTGTGTTCAGCGGAATGACCTCTGACGGGAACACTCAGCATGAGGTTCTGAGTTATTGCAACATAGGAGCGTTTCACTGCTTTCAAGGCTTCTCAGGAAGAATTCCGGAATCTTGCTGCTGCAGGCGTCCGGCTGTTCCGAGTGAACATCTCCTAGTAAATCCCCCGTGGTTTCTTGTACACCCGTGAAATTTGGCCAGGCTATGCAGTTTGCATTGCTGCACAATTGCGCCTGCCTAGCTCGGCCGCGGTTGCAAACATTCAGGCGTTTCAGCCAGACAGGCTGGTCCCCGTAGGACACTGCCAGCAGACTGGGTATATCTGCTTCCCGTTCTTCTCATCTGAGTGCTACTGATTCCGGCTTTGACCGCTACACTCTACTCAACCGGAGCAGTAAGTTGAACCTCAACTTATGGCACTTTGTGAAACTGTGGAGAACTAGAGCTCAGATGATTGGCACGCCACCACTGTCTATCCAGCACTATGGACGGCACTGCCTACATCTGGCTCTAATTAGTCCACGGTTGTGTTCAGCCGAATGACCTCTGCCGGGAACACTCAGAATGAGGTTCTGAGTTATTTCAACATAGGAGCGTTTCACTGCTTTCAAGGCTTCTCAGGAAGAATTCCGTAAACTTGCTGCCGGCAGGCTTCCGTCTGTTCTGGGTGAACATCTCCTTGTAAATCCCCCGTGGTTTCTTGTACACCCGTGAAATTTGGCCAGGTTATGCAGTTTGCATTGCTGCACAATTGCGCCTGCCTAGCTCCGGCGCGGTTGCAAACATTCAGGCGTGGCAGCCAGATAGGCTGGTCCCCGGAGGACACTGCCAGTGTACTGGGTATATCTGCTTCCCGTTCTTCTCACCTGAGTGCTACTGATTCCAGCTTTGACGGCTACACTCTACTCAACCGGAGCAGTAAGTTGAACCTCAACTTTTGGCACTTTGTGAAACTGTTGAGAACTAGAGCTCAGTTGTTTGGCACGCCACCACTGTCCATCCAGCACTATGGACGGCACTGCCTACATCTGGCCCTAATTAGTCACCGGTTGTGTTCAGCTGAATGACCTCTGCCTGGAACACTCAGAATGAGGTTCTGAGTTATTGCAACATAGGAGCGTTTCACTGCTTTCAAGGCTTCTCAGGAAGAATTCCGGAATCTTGCTGCCGGCAGGCCTCCGGCTGTTCTGGGTGAACATCTCCTTGTATATCCCCCGTGGTTTCTTGTATACCCGTGAAATTTTGCCAAGTTATGGAGTTTGCATTGCTGCACAATTGCGCCTGCCTAGCTCGGCCGGGGTTGCAAACATTCAGGCGTCGCAGCCAGATAGGCTTTTCCCTGTAGTGCACTGCATGCGGACTGGGTATATCTGCTTCCCGTTCTTCTCACCTGAGTGCTACTGATTCCAACTTTGACGGCTACACTCTACTCAACCGGAGCAGTAAGTTGAACCTCAACTTATGGCACTTTGTGAAACTGTTGAGAACTGGTGCTCAGTTGTTTGGCACGGCACCACACTCCATCCAGTACTATGGACGGCACTGCCTACATCTGGCTCTAATTAGTCCAATGTTGTGTTCAGCTGAATGACCTCTGCCGGGAACACTCAGAATGAGGTTCTGAGTTATTGCAACATAGGAGCTTTCACTGCTTTCAAGGCTTCTCAGGAAGAATTCCGGAATCTTGCTGCCGGCAGGCCTCCGGCTGTTCCGGGTGAACATCTCCTTGTAAATCCCCCGTGGTTTCTTTTACACCCGTGAAATTTGGCCAGGTTATGCAGTTTTCATTGCTGCAAAATTGCGCATGCCTAGCTCGGCCGCGGTTGCAAACATTCAGGCGTGGCAGCCAGATTGGCTCGTCCCTGTAGGACACTGCCATCACACTGGGTATATCTGCTTCCCGTTCTTCTCACCTGAGTGCTACTGACTCCAGCTTTATGCTACACTCCACTCAACCGGAGCAATAATTTGAACCTCAACTTATGGCACTTTGTGAAACTATTGAGAACTAGCGCTCAGTTGTTTGGCACGCCTCCACTGTCCATCCAGCACTATGGACGGCGATGCCTACATCTGGCTCTAATTAGTCCACGGTTGTGTTCAGCCGAATGACCTCTGCCGGGAACACTCAGAATGAGCTTATGAGTTATTGCAACATAGGAGTGTTTCACTGCTTTCAAGGCTTCTCAGGAAGAATTCCGGAATCTTGCTGCCAGCAGGCCTCCGGCTGTTCCCGGTGAACATCTCCTTGTAAATCCCCGGTGGTTTCTTGTACACCCGTGAAATTTGGCGAGGTTATGCAGTTTGCATTGCTGCACATTTGGGCGTGCCTACCTCGGCCGCGGTTGCAAACATTCAGGCGTGGCAATCAGATAGGCTGGTTCCCAAAGGACATTGCCAGCGGACTGGGTATATCTGCTTCCCGTTCTTCTCACCTGAGTGCTACTGATTCCAGCTTTGTCCGCTACACTCTACTCAGCCGGAGCAGTAAGTTGAACCTCAACTTATGGCACTTTGTGAAAGTGTTGAGAAATAGAGCTCAGTTGTTTGGTACGCCACCACTGTCCATCCAGCACTATGGAGCGCACTGCCTACATCTGGCTCTAATTAGTCCACCGTTGTATTCAGCCGAATGACCTCTCCCGGGAACACTCAGAATGAGGTTCTGAGTTATTGCAACATAGGAGCGTTTCACTGCTTTCAAGGCTTCTCAGGAAGAATTCCGGAATCTTGCTGCCGGCAGGCCTCCGGCTCTTCCGGGTGAACATCTCCTTGTAAATCCCCCGTGGTTTCTTGTACACCCGTGAAATTTGGCCAGGTTATGCAGTTTGCATTGCTGCACAATTGCGCCTTCTTAGCTCTGCCGCGGTTGCAAACATTCAGGCATGGCAGCCAGATAGGCTGGTCCCCATAGGACAGTGCCAGCGGACTTGGTATATCAGCTTCCCGTTCTTCTCACCTCAGTACTACTGATTCCAGCTTTGACGGCTAAACTCTAATCAACCGGAACAGTAAGTTGAACCTCAACTTATGGCACTTTGTGAAACTTTTGAGAACTAGAGCTCAGTTGTTTGGCACGCCACCACTGTACATCCAGCACTATGGACGGCACTGCCTACATCTGGCTCTAATTAGTCCACGGTTGTGTTCAGCTGAATGACTTCTGCCGGGAACACTGAGAATGAGGTTCTGAGTTATTGCAACATAGGAGCTTTTCACTGTTTTCAAGGCTTCTCAGGAAGAATTCCGGAACCTTGCTGCCGGCAGGCTTCCGGCTGTTCCGGGTGAACATCTCCTTGTAAATCCCCCGTGGTTTCTTCTACACCCGTGAAATTTGGCCAGGTTATGCAGTTTGCACTGCTGCACAATTGCGCCTGCCAAGCTCGGCCTTGGTTGCAAACATTCAGGCATGGCAGCCAGATAGGCTGGTCCCCGTAGGATACTGCCAGCGGACTGGGTATATCTGCTTCCCGTTCTTCTCACCTGAGTGCTACTGATTCCAACTTTGACGGCTCCACTCTACTCAACCGGAGTAGTGAGTTGAACCTCAACTTATGGCGCTTTGTGAATGTGTTGAGAACTAGAGCTCAGATGATTGGCACACCACCACTGTCCATCCAGCCCTATGGAGGGCACTGACTACATCTGGCTCTAATTAGTACACGGTTGTGTTCAGCCGAATGACCTCTGCCGGGAACACTCAGAATGAGGTTCTCAGTTATTGCAACGTAGGAGCGTTTCACTGCTTTCAAGGCTTCTCAGCAAGAATTTCGGAATCTTGCTGCCGGCAGGCCTCTGGCTGTTCCGGGTGATCATCTCCTTGTAAATCCCCCGTGGTTTCTTGTACACCCGTGAAATTTGGCCAGGTTATGCAGTTTGCATTGCTGCACAATTGCGCCTGCCTAGCTCGGCCGCGGTGGCAAACATTCTGGCGTGGCAGCCAGATAGGCTGGTCCCCGTAGGACACTGCCAGCCCACTGGGTATATCTGCTTCCCGTTCTTCCCAACTGAGTGCTACTGATTCCAGCTTTGACGGCTACACTCTACTCAACCGGAGTACAAAGTTGAACCTCAACTTATGGCACTTTGTGAAACTGTTGAGAACTAGAGCTCAGTTGTTTGGCATGCCACCACTGTCCATCCAGCACTATGGACGCCACTGAATACATCTGGCTCTAATTAGTCCACGGTTGTGTTCAGCGGAATGACCTCTGACGGGAACACTCAGCATGAGGTTCTGAGTTATTGCAACATAGGAGCGTTTCACTGCTTTCAAGGCTTCTCAGGAAGAATTCCGGAATCTTGCTGCCGGCAGGCCTCCGGCTGTTCTGAGTGAACATCTCCTAGTAAATCCCCCGTGGTTTCTTGTACACCCGTGAAATTTGGCCAGGCTATGCAGTTTGCATTGCTGCACAATTGCGCCTACCTAGCTCGGCCGCGGTTGCAAACATTCAGGCGTGGCATTCAGATAGGCTGGTCCCCGTAGGACACTGCCAGCGGACTGGGTATATCTGCTTCCCGTTCTTCTCACCTGGGTGCTACTGATTCCGGCTTTGACCGCTACACTCTACTCAACCGGAGCAGTAAGTTGAACCTCAACTTATGGCACTTTGTGAAAATGTGGAGAACTAGAGCTCAGTTGTTTGGCAGTCGACCACTGTCCATCCAGCACTATGGACGGCACTGCCTACATCTGGCTCTAATTAGTCCACGGTCGTGTTCAGCCGAATGACCTCTGCCGGGAACACTCAGAATGAGTTTCTGAGTTATTGCAACATAGGAGCGTTTCACTGCTTTCAAGGCTTCTCAGGAAGAATTCCGGAATCTTGTTGCCGGCAGGCTTCCGTCTGTTCTGGGGGAACATCTCCTTGTAAATCCCCCGTGGTTTCTTGTACACCCGTGAAATTTGGCCAGGTTATGCAGTTTGCATTGCTGCACAATTGCGCCTGCCTAGCTCCGCCGCGGTTGCAAACATTCAGGCGTGGCAGCCAGATAGGCTGGTCCCCGGAGGACACTGCCAGTGGACTGGGTATATCTGCTTCCCGTTCTTCTCACCTGAGTGCTACTGCTTCCAGCTTTGACGGCTACACTCTACTCAACCGGAGCAGTAAGTTGAACCTCAACTTTTGGCACTTTGTGAAAGTGTTGAGAACTAGAGCTCAGTTGTTTGGCACGCCACCACTGTACATCCAGCACTATGGACGGCACTGCCTACATCTGGCTCTAATTAGTCTAATGTTGTGTTCAGCCGAATGACCTCTGCCGGGAACACTCAGAATGAGGTTCTGAGTTATTGCAACATAGGAGCGTTTCACTGCTTTCAAGGCTTCTCAGGAAGAATTCCGGAATCTTGCTGCCTGCAGGCCTCTGTCTGTTCCATGTGATCATCTCCTTGTAAATCCCCCGACGTTTCTTGCACACCCGTGAAATTTAGCCAGTCTATGCAGTTTGCATTGCTGCACAATTGCACCTGCCTAGCTCGGCCGCGATTGCAAACATTCAGGCGTGGCAGCCAGATAGGCTGGTCCCCGTAGGACACTGCCAGCGGACTGGGTATATCTGCTTCCCGTTCTTCTCACCTGAGTGCTACTGATTCCAGCTTTGACGGCTACACTCTACTCAACCGGAGCAGTAAGTTGAACCTCAATTTATGGCAATTTGTGAAACTGTGTAGAACTAGAGCTCAGTTGTTTCGCATACCACAACGGTCCATCCTGCCCTATGGACGGCACTGCCTACATCTGGCTCTAATTAGTCCAATGTTGTGTTCAGCCGAATGACCTCTGCCGGGAACACTCAGAATGAGGTTCTGAGTTATTGCAACATAGGAGCGTTTCACTGCTTTCAAGGCTTTTCAGGAAGAATACCGGAATCTTGCTGCCGGCAGGCCTCCGGCTGTTCCGGGTGAACATATCCTTGTAAATCCCCCGTGGTTTCTGGTACACCCGTGAAATTTGGCCAGGTTATGCAGTTTGCATTGCTTTACAATTGTGCCTGCCTAGCTCTGCCGCGGTTGCAAACATTCAGGCGTGGCATTCAGATAGGCTGGTCCCCGTAGGACACTGCCAGCGGAGTGGGTATATCTGCTTCCTGTTCTTCTCACCTGAGTGCTACTGATTCCAGCTTTGACCGCTACACTCTACTCAACCGGAGCAGTAAGTTGAACCTCAACTTATGGCACTTTGTGAAACTGTTGAGAACTAGAGCTCAGATGATTGGCACGCCACCACTGTCCATCCAGCCCTATGGACGGCACTGACTACATCTGGTTCTAATTAGTACAAGGTTGTGTTCAGCGGAATGACCTCTGCCGGGAACACTCAGAATGAGGTTCTCAGTTATTGCAACGTAGGAGCGTTTCACTGCTTTCAAGGCTTCTCAGCAAGAATTTCGGAATCTTGTTGCCGGCAGGCCTCTGGCTGTTCCGGGTGATCATCTCCTTGTAAATCCCCCGTGGTTTCTTGTACACCCGTGAAATTTGGCCAGGTTATGCAGTTTGCATTGTTGCACAATTGCGCCTGCCTAGCTCGGCCGCGGTGGCAAACATTCTGGCGTGGCAGCCAGATAGGCTGGTCCCCGTAGGACACTGCCAGCCCACTGGGTATATCTGCTTCCCGTTCTTCCCAACTGAGTGCTACTGATTCCTGCTTTGAGGGCTACACTCTACTCAACCGGAGTACAAAGTTGAACCTCAACTTATAGCACTTTGTGAAACTGTTGAGAACTAGAGCTCAGTTGTTTGGCACGCCACCACTGTCCATCCAGCACTATGGACGCCACTGAATACATCTGGCTCTAATTAGTCCACGGTTGTGTTCAGCGGAATGACCTCTGACGGGAACACTCAGCATGAGGTTCTGAGTTATTGCAACATAGGAGCGTTTCACTGCTTTCAAGGCTTCTCAGGAAGAATTCCGGAATCTTGCTGCTGCAGGCGTCCGGCTGTTCCGAGTGAACATCTCCTAGTAAATCCCCAGTGGTTTCTTGTACACCCGTGAAATTTGGCCAGGCTATGCAGTTTGCATTGCTGCACAATTGCGCCTGCCTAGCTCGGCCGCGGTTGCAAACATTCAGGCGTTTCAGCCAGACAGGCTGGTCCCCGTAGGACACTGCCAGCAGACTGGGTATATCTGCTTCCCGTTCTTCTCATCTGAGTGCTACTGATTCCGGCTTTGACCGCTACACTCTACTCAACCGGAGCAGTAAGTTGAACCTCAACTTATGGCACTTTGTGAAACTGTGGAGAACTAGAGCTCAGATGATTGGCACGCCACCACTGTCTATCCAGCACTATGGACGGCACTGCCTACATCTGGCTCTAATTAGTCCACGGTTGTGTTCAGCCGAATGACCTCTGCCGGGAACACTCAGAATGAGGTTCTGAGTTATTTCAACATAGGAGCGTTTCACTGCTTTCAAGGCTTCTCAGGAAGAATTCCGTAATCTTGCTGCCGGCAGGCTTCCGTCTGTTCTGGGTGAACATCTCCTTGTAAATCCCCCGTGGTTTCTTGTACACCCGTGAAATTTGGCCAGGTTATGCAGTTTGCATTGCTGCACAATTGCGCCTGCCTAGCTCCGGCGCGGTTGCAAACATTCAGGCGTGGCAGCCAGATAGGCTGGTCCCCGGAGGACACTGCCAGTGGACTGGGTATATCTGCTTCCCGTTCTTCTCACCTGAGTGCTACTGATTCCAACTTTGACGGCTACACTCTACTCAACCGGAGCAGTAAGTTGAACCTCAACTTATGGCACTTTGTGAAACTGTTGAGAACTAGAGCTCAGTTGTTTTACACGCCACCACTGTCCATCCAGCACTATGGACGGCACTGCCTACATCTGGCTCTAATTAGTCCACGGTTGTGTTTAGCCGAATGACCTTTCCAGGAACACTCAGAATGAGGTTCTGAGTTTTTGCAACATAGGAGCGTGTCACTGCTTTCAAGGCTTCTCAGGAAGAATTCCGGAATCTTGCTGCCGGCAGGCCTCTGGCTGTTCCGGGTGAACATCTCCTTGTAAATCCCCCGTGGTTTCTTGTACACCCGTGAAATTTGGCCAGGTTATGCAGTTTGCATTGCTGCACAACTGCGCCTGCCAAGCTCTGCCGCGGTTGCAAACATTTAGGCGTGGCAGCCAGATGGGCTGGTCACCTTAGGACACTGCCAGCGGACTGGGTATATCTGCTTCACGTTCTTCTCATCTGAGTGCTACTGATTCCAGCTTTGACGGCTACACTCGACTCAACCGGAGCAGTAAGTTGAACCTCAATTTATGGCACTTTGTGAAAGTGTTGAGAACTAGAGCTTAGTTGTTTGGCACGCCACCACTGTCCATCCAGCACTATGGACGAAACTGCCTACATCTGGCTCTAATTAGTACACGGTTGTGTTCAGCCGAAGGACCTCTGCCGGGAACACTGAGAATGAGGTTCTGAGTTATTGCAACATAGGAGCGTTTCACTGCTTTCAAGGCTTCTAAGGAAGGATTCCGGAATCTTGCTGCCGGCAGGCCTCCGGCTGTTCCGGGTGAACATCTCCTTGTAAATCCCCCGTGGTTTCTTGTATACCCGTGAAATTTGGCCAGGTTATGTAGTTTGAATTGGTGCACAATTGCGCCTGCCTAGCTCGGGCGCCGTTGCAAACATTCAGGCGTGGCAGCCAGATATGCTGGTCCCCGTAGGACACTGCCAGTGGATTGGGTATATCTGCTTCCCGTTCTTCTCACCTGAGTGCTACTGATTCCAGGTTTGACGGCTACACTCTACTCAACCGGAGCAGTAAGTTGAACCTCAACTTATGGCACTTTGTGAAACTGTTGAGAACTAGGGCTCAGTTGTTTGGCACGCCACCACTGTCCATGCAGCACTATGGACGGCACTGCCTACATCTGGCTCTAATTAGTCCACGGTTGTGTTCAGCCGAATGACCTCTGCCGGGAACACTCAGAATGAGCTTATGAGTTATTGCAACATAGGAGCGTTTCACTGCTTTCAAGGCTTCTCAAGAAGAATTTCGGAATCTTGCTGCCAGCAGGCATCCGGCTGTTTTGGGTGAACATCTCCTTGTAAATCCCCCGTGGTTTCTTCTACACCCGTGAAATTTGGCCAGGTTATGCAGTTTGAATTGCTGCACAATTGCGCCTGCCTAGCTCGGCCGCGCTTGCAAACATTCAGGCGTGGCAGCCAGATAGGCTGGTCCCCGTAGGACACTGCCAGCGGACTGGGTATATGTGCTTCCCGTTCTTCTCACCTGAGTGCTACTGATTCCAGCTTTGACGGCTACACTCTACTCAACCGGAGCAGTAAGTTGAACCTCAACTTATGGCACTTTGTGAAAGTGTTGAGAACTAGAGCTCAGTTGTTTGTCACGCCACCACTGTCCATACAGCACTATGGACAGCACTGCCTACATCTGGCTCTAATTACTGCACGGTTGCGTTCAGCCGAATGACCTCTGCCGGGAACACTCAGAATGAGGTTCTGAGTTATTGCAACATAGGAGCGTTTCACTGCTTTCAAGGCTTCTCAGGAAGAATTTCGGAATCTTGCTGCCGGCAGGCCTCTGGCTGTTCCAGGTGAACATCTCCTTGTAAATCCCCCGTGGTTTCTTGTACACCCGTGAAATTTGGCCAGGTTATGCATTTTGCATTGCTTCACAATTGAGCCTGCCTAGCTCCGCTGTGGTTGCAAACATTAGGGTGTGACAGCCAGATAGGCTGGTCCCCGTAGGACACTTCCAGAGGACTGGGTATATCTGTTTCCCGTTCTTCTCACCTGAGTGCTACTGCAACCAGGTTTGATGGCTACACTCTACTCAACCGGAGCAGTAAGTTGAACCTCAACTTATGGCACTTTGTGAAATGTTGAGAACTATGGCTCAGTTGTTTTGCACGCCACCACTGTCCATCCAGCACTATGGACGGAACTGTATACATCTGGCTCTAATTAGTCCACGGTTGTGTTCAGCCGAATGACCTCTGCCGGGAACACTCAGAATGAGGTTCTGAGTTGTTGCAGCATAGGAGCATTTCACTGCTTTCAAGGCTTCTCAGGAAGAATTCCGGAATCTTGCTGCCGGCAGGCCTCCAGCTGTTTCGGGTGAACATCTCCTTGTAAATCCACCGTGGTTTCTTTTACACCCGTGAAATTTGGCCAGGTTATGCAGTTTGCATTGCTGCACAATTGTGCCTGCCTAGCTCGGCTGCGGTTGCAAACATTCAGGGGTGGCAGCCAGATATGCTGGTCACCGTAAGACACTGACAGTGCACTGGTTATATCTGCTTCCCGTTCTTCTCACCTGAGTGCTACTGATTCCAGCTTTGATGGCTACACTCTACTCAACCGGAGAACAAAGTTGAACCTCAACTTATGGCACTTTGTGAAACTGTTGAGAACTTGAGCTCAGGTGTTTGGCACGCCACCACTGTCCATCTAGAACTATGGACGGCACTGCCTACATCTGGCTCTAATTAGTACACAGTTGTGTTCAGCCGAATGACCTCTGCTGGGAACACTCAGAATGAGTTTCTGAGTTATTGCAACATAGGAGCGTTTCACTACTACCAAGGCTTTTCAGGAAAAATTCCGGAATTTTGCTGCCGGCAGGTCTCCGCCTGTTCCCCGTGAACATCTCCTTGTAAATCCCCCGTGGTTTCTTGTACACCCATGAAATTTGGCCAGGTCATGCAGTTTGCATTGCTGCACAATTGCGCCTGCCTAGCTCTGCCGCGGTTGCAAACATTCAGGCGTGGCAGCCAGATAGGCTGGTCCCCGGATGACACTGCCAGTGGACTGGGTATATCTGCTTCCCGTTCTTCTCACCTGAGTGCTACTGGTTCCAGCTTTGACGGCTACACTCTACTCAACCGGAGCAGTAAGTTGAACCTCAACTTATGGCACTTTGTGAATCTGTTGAGAACTAGAGCTCAGTTGTTTGGCACGCCACCACTGTCCATCCAGCACTATGGACGGCACTACCTACATCTGGCTCTAATTAGTCCACGGTTGTGTTCAGCCGAGTGACCTCTGCCGGGAACACTCAGAATGAGGTTCTGAGTTATTGCAACATAGGAGCGTTTCACTGCTTTCAAGGCTTCTCAGGAAGAATTCCGGAATCTTGCTGCCGGAAAGGCCTCCGGCTGTTCCGGGTGAACATCTCTTTGCAAATCCCCCGTGGTTTCTTGTACACTCGTGAATTTGGCCAGGTTATGTAGTTTGCATTGCTGCACAATTGCGCCTGCCTAGCTCGGCCACGGTTGCAAACATTCACGCGTGGCAACCAGATAGGGTTGTCCCCATAGGACGCTGCCAGCGGACTGAGTATATCTGCTTCCCGTTCTTCTCACCTGAGTGCTACTTATTCCAGCTTTGACGGCTACACTCTACTCAACCGGAGCAGTAAGTTGAAACTCAACTTATGGCACTTTGTGAAACTGTGGAGAACTACAGCTCAGTTGTTTGGCACGCCACCACTGTCCATCCAGCCCTATGGACGGCACTGCCTACATCTGGCTCTAATTAGTCCACGGTTGTGTTCAGCCGAATGACCTCTGCCGGGAACACTCAGAATGAGGTTCTGAGTTATTGGAACATAGGAGCGTTTCACTGCTATCAACGCTTGTCAGGTAGAATTCCGGAATCTTGCTGCCGGCAGGCCTCCGGCTGTTCCGGGTGGACATCTCCTTGTAAATCCCCCGTGGTTTCTTGTACACCCGTGAAATTTGGCCAGGTTATGCAGTTTGCATTGCTGCACAATTGCGCCTGCCTAGCTCGGCCGTGGTTGCAAACATTCAGGCGTGGCAGCCAGATAGGCTGGTCCCCGTAAGACACTGCCAGCGGACAGGGTATATCAGCTTCACGTTCTTCTCACCTGAGTGCTACTGACTCCAGCTTTGACCGCTACACTCTACTCAACCGGAGCAATAAGTTGAACCTCAACTTATGGCACTTTGTGAAACTGTTGAGAACTAGAGCTCAGTTGTTTGGCACACCACCACTGTCCATCCAGCACTATGGACGGCACTGCCTACATCTGGCTCTAATTAGTCCACGGTGGTGTTCAGCCGAATGAGCTCTGCCGGGAACACTCAGAATTAGGTTCTGAGTTACTGCAACATAGGAGCGTTTCACTGCTTTCAAGGCTTCTCAGGAAGAATTCCGGAATCTTGCTGCCGGCAGGCCTCCGGCTGTTCCGGGTGAACATCTTCTTGTAAATCCCCCGTGGTTTCTTGTACACCCGTGAAATTTGGCCAGGTTATGCAGTTTGCATTACTGCACAATTGCGACTGCCTAGCTCTGCCGCGGTTGCAAACATTCAGGCGTGGCAGCCAGATATGCTGGTCCCCGTAGGACACTGCCAGTGGATTGGGTATATCTGCTTCCCGTTCTTCTCACCTGAGTGCTACTGATTCCAGGTTTGACGGCTACACTCTACTCAACCGGAGCAGTAAGTTGAACCTCAACTTATGGCACTTTGTGAAACTGTTGAGAACTAGGGCTCAGTTGTTTGGCACGCCACCACTGTCCATGCAGCACTATGGACGGCACTGCCTACATCTGGCTCTAATTAGTCCACGGTTGTGTTCAGCCGAATGACCTCTGCCGGGAACACTCAGAATGAGCTTATGAGTTATTGCAACATAGGAGCGTTTCACTGCTTTCAAGGCTTCTCAAGAAGAATTTCGGAATCTTGCTGCCAGCAGGCATCCGGCTGTTTTGGGTGAACATCTCCTTGTAAATCCCCCGTGGTTTCTTCTACACCCGTGAAATTTGGCCAGGTTATGCAGTTTGAATTGCTGCACAATTGCGCCTGCCTAGCTCGGCCGCGCTTGCAAACATTCAGGCGTGGCAGCCAGATAGGCTGGTCCCCGTAGGACACTGCCAGCGGACTGGGTATATGTGCTTCCCGTTCTTCTCACCTGAGTGCTACTGATTCCAGCTTTGACGGCTACACTCTACTCAACCGGAGCAGTAAGTTGAACCTCAACTTATGGCACTTTGTGAAAGTGTTGAGAACTAGAGCTCAGTTGTTTGGCACGCCACCACTGTCCATACAGCACTATGGACAGCACTGCCTACATCTGGCTCTAATTACTCCACGGTTGCGTTCAGCCGAATGACCTCTGCCGGGAACACTCAGAATGAGGTTCTGAGTTATTGCAACATAGGAGCGTTTCACTGCTTTCAAGGCTTCTCAGGAAGAATTTCGGAATCTTGCTGCCGGCAGGCCTCTGGCTGTTCCAGGTGAACATCTCCTTGTAAATCCCCCGTGGTTTCTTGTACACCCGTGAAATTTGGCCAGGTTATGCATTTTGCATTGCTTCACAATTGAGCCTGCCTAGCTCCGCTGTGGTTGCAAACATTAGGGTGTGACAGCCAGATAGGCTGGTCCCCGTAGGACACTTCCAGAGGACTGGGTATATCTGTTTCCCGTTCTTCTCACCTGAGTGCTACTGCAACCAGGTTTGATGGCTACACTCTACTCAACCGGAGCAGTAAGTTGAACCTCAACTTATGGCACTTTGTGAAATGTTGAGAACTATGGCTCAGTTGTTTTGCACGCCACCACTGTCCATCCAGCACTATGGACGGAACTGTATACATCTGGCTCTAATTAGTCCACGGTTGTGTTCAGCCGAATGACCTCTGCCGGGAACACTCAGAATGAGGTTCTGAGTTGTTGCAGCATAGGAGCATTTCACTGCTTTCAAGGCTTCTCAGGAAGAATTCCGGAATCTTGCTGCCGGCAGGCCTCCAGCTGTTTCGGGTGAACATCTCCTTGTAAATCCACCGTGGTTTCTTTTACACCCGTGAAATTTGGCCAGGTTATGCAGTTTGCATTGCTGCACAATTGTGCCTGCCTAGCTCGGCTGCGGTTGCAAACATTCAGGGGTGGCAGCCAGATATGCTGGTCACCGTAAGACACTGACAGTGCACTGGTTATATCTGCTTCCCGTTCTTCTCACCTGAGTGCTACTGATTCCAGCTTTGATGGCTACACTCTACTCAACCGGAGAACAAAGTTGAACCTCAACTTATGGCACTTTGTGAAACTGTTGAGAACTTGAGCTCAGGTGTTTGGCACGCCACCACTGTCCATCTAGAACTATGGACGGCACTGCCTACATCTGGCTCTAATTAGTACACAGTTGTGTTCAGCCGAATGACCTCTGCTGGGAACACTCAGAATGAGTTTCTGAGTTATTGCAACATAGGAGCGTTTCACTACTACCAAGGCTTTTCAGGAAAAATTCCGGAATTTTGCTGCCGGCAGGTCTCCGCCTGTTCCCCGTGAACATCTCCTTGTAAATCCCCCGTGGTTTCTTGTACACCCATGAAATTTGGCCAGGTCATGCAGTTTGCATTGCTGCACAATTGCGCCTGCCTAGCTCTGCCGCGGTTGCAAACATTCAGGCGTGGCAGCCAGATAGGCTGGTCCCCGGATGACACTGCCAGTGGACTGGGTATATCTGCTTCCCGTTCTTCTCACCTGAGTGCTACTGGTTCCAGCTTTGACGGCTACACTCTACTCAACCGGAGCAGTAAGTTGAACCTCAACTTATGGCACTTTGTGAATCTGTTGAGAACTAGAGCTCAGTTGTTTGGCACGCCACCACTGTCCATCCAGCACTATGGACGGCACTACCTACATCTGGCTCTAATTAGTCCACGGTTGTGTTCAGCCGAGTGACCTCTGCCGGGAACACTCAGAATGAGGTTCTGAGTTATTGCAACATAGGAGCGTTTCACTGCTTTCAAGGCTTCTCAGGAAGAATTCCGGAATCTTGCTGCCGGAAAGGCCTCCGGCTGTTCCGGGTGAACATCTCTTTGCAAATCCCCCGTGGTTTCTTGTACACTCGTGAATTTGGCCAGGTTATGTAGTTTGCATTGCTGCACAATTGCGCCTGCCTAGCTCGGCCACGGTTGCAAACATTCACGCGTGGCAACCAGATAGGGTTGTCCCCATAGGACGCTGCCAGCGGACTGAGTATATCTGCTTCCCGTTCTTCTCACCTGAGTGCTACTTATTCCAGCTTTGACGGCTACACTCTACTCAACCGGAGCAGTAAGTTGAAACTCAACTTATGGCACTTTGTGAAACTGTGGAGAACTACAGCTCAGTTGTTTGGCACGCCACCACTGTCCATCCAGCCCTATGGACGGCACTGCCTACATCTGGCTCTAATTAGTCCACGGTTGTGTTCAGCCGAATGACCTCTGCCGGGAACACTCAGAATGAGGTTCTGAGTTATTGGAACATAGGAGCGTTTCACTGCTATCAACGCTTGTCAGGTAGAATTCCGGAATCTTGCTGCCGGCAGGCCTCCGGCTGTTCCGGGTGGACATCTCCTTGTAAATCCCCCGTGGTTTCTTGTACACCCGTGAAATTTGGCCAGGTTATGCAGTTTGCATTGCTGCACAATTGCGCCTGCCTAGCTCGGCCGTGGTTGCAAACATTCAGGCGTGGCAGCCAGATAGGCTGGTCCCCGTAAGACACTGCCAGCGGACAGGGTATATCAGCTTCACGTTCTTCTCACCTGAGTGCTACTGACTCCAGCTTTGACCGCTACACTCTACTCAACCGGAGCAATAAGTTGAACCTCAACTTATGGCACTTTGTGAAACTGTTGAGAACTAGAGCTCAGTTGTTTGGCACGCCACCACTGTCCATCCAGCACTATGGACGGCACTGCCTACATCTGGCTCTAATTAGTCCACGGTGGTGTTCAGCCGAATGACCTCTGCCGGGAACACTCAGAATTAGGTTCTGAGTTACTGCAACATAGGAGCGTTTCACTGCTTTCAAGGCTTCTCAGGAAGAATTCCGGAATCTTGCTGCCGGCAGGCCTCCGGCTGTTCCGGGTGAACATCTTCTTGTAAATCCCCCGTGGTTTCTTGTACACCCGTGAAATTTGGCCAGGTAATGCAGTTTGCATTACTGCACAATTGCGACTGCCTAGCTCGGCCGCGGTTGCAAACATTCAGGCGTTTCAGCCAGACAGGCTGGTCCGCGTAGGACACTGCCAGCGAACTGGGTATATCTGCTTCCCGTTCTTCTCACCTGAGAGCTACTGATTCCAGCTTTGACGGCTACAATCTACTCAACCGGAGCAGTAAGTTGAAACTCAACTTATGGCACTTTGTGAAACTGTGGAGAACTAGAGCTCAGATGATTTGCACGCCACCACAGTCCATCCAGCACGATGGACCGCACTGCCTACATCTGGCTCTAATTAGTCCACGGTTGTGTTCAGCCGAATGACCTCTGCCGGGCACACTCAGAATGAAGTTCTCAGTTATTGCAACATAGGAGCGTTTCACTGCTTACAAGGCTTCTCAGGAAGAATTTCAGAATCTTGCTGCAGGAAGGCCTCTGGGAGTTCCAGGTGAACATCTCCTTGTAAATCCCCGGTGGTTTCTTGTACACCCGTGAAATTTGGCGAGGTTATGCAGTTTGCATTGCTGCACAATTGGGCGTGCCTACCTCGGCCGCGGTTGCAAACATTCAGGCGTGGCAATCAGATAGGCTGGTTCCCAAAGGACATTGCCAGCGGACTGGGTATATCTGCTTCCCGTTCTTCTCACCTGAGTGCTACTGATTCCAGCTTTGTCCGCTACACTCTACTCAGCCGGCCAGTAAGTTGAACCTCAACTTATGGCACTTTGTGAAAGTGTTGAGAAATAGAGCTCAGTTGTTTGGTACGCCACCACTGTCCATCCAGCACTATGGAGCGCACTGCCTACATCTGGCTCTAATTAGTCCACCGTTGTATTCAGCCGAATGACCTCTCCCGGGAACACTCAGAATGAGGTTCTGAGTTATTGCAACATAGGAGCGTTTCACTGCTTTCAAGGCTTCTCAGGAAGAATTCCGGAATCTTGCTGCCGGCAGGCCTCCGGCTGTTCCGGGTGAACATCTCCTTGTAAATCCCCCGTGGTTTCTTGTACACCCGTGAAATTTGGCCAGGTTATGCAGTTTGCATTGCTGCACAATTGCGCCTTCTTAGCTCTGCCGCGGTTGCAAACATTCAGGCATGGCAGCCAGATAGGCTGGTCCCCATAGGACAGTGCCAGCGGACTTGGTATATCAGCTTCCCGTTCTTCTCACCTCAGTACTACTGATTCCAGCTTTGACGGCTAAACTCTACTCAACCGGAACAGTAAGTTGAACCTCAACTTATGGCACTTTGTGAAACTTTTGAGAACTAGAGCTCAGTTGTTTGGCACGCCACCACTGTACATCCAGCACTATGGACGGCACTGCCTACATCTGGCTCTAATTAGTCCACGGTTGTGTTCAGCTGAATGACTTCTGCCGGGAACACTGAGAATGAGGTTCTGAGTTATTGCAACATAGGAGCTTTTCACTGTTTTCAAGGCTTCTCAGGAAGAATTCCGGAACCTTGCAGCCGGCAGGCTTCCGGCTGTTCCGGGTGAACATCTCCTTGTAAATCCCCCGTGGTTTCTTCTACACCCGTGAAATTTGGCCAGGTTATGCAGTTTGCACTGCTGCACAATTGCGCCTGCCAAGCTCGGCCTTGGTTGCAAACATTCAGGCATGGCAGTCAGATAGGCTGGTCCCCGTAGGATACTGCCAGCGGACTGGGTATATCTGCTTCCCGTTCTTCTCACTTGAGTGCTACTGATTCCAACTTTGACGGCTCCACTCTACTCAACCGGAGTAGTGAGTTGAACCTCAACTTATGGCGCTTTGTGAATGTGTTGAGAACTAGAGCTCAGATGATTGGCACGCCACCACTGTCCATCCAGCCCTATGGAGGGCACTGACTACATCTGGCTCTAATTAGTACACGGTTGTGTTCAGCCGAATGACCTCTGCCGGGAACACTCAGAATGAGGTTCTCAGTTATTGCAACGTAGGAGCGTTTCACTGCTTTCAAGGCTTCTCAGCAAGAATTTCGGAATCTTGCTGCCGGCAGGCCTCTGGCTGTTCCGGGTGATCATCTCCTTGTAAATCCCCCGTGGTTTCTTGTACACCCGTGAAATTTGGCCAGGTTATGCAGTTTGCATTGCTGCACAATTGCGCCTGCCTAGCTCGGACGCGGTGGCAAACATTCTGGCGTGGCAGCCAGATAGGCTGGTCCCCGTAGGACACTGCCAGCCCACTGGGTATATCTGCTTCCCGTTCTTCCCAACTGAGTGCTACTGATTCCAGCTTTGACGGCTACACTCTACTCAACCGGAGTACAAAGTTGAACCTCAACTTATGGCACTTTGTGAAACTGTTGAGAACTAGAGCTCAGTTGTTTGGCACGCCACCACTGTCCATCCAGCACTATGGACGCCACTGAATACATCTGGCTCTAATTAGTCCACGGTTGTGTTCAGCGGAATGACCTCTGACGGGAACACTCAGCATGAGGTTCTGAGTTATTGCAACATAGGAGCGTTTCACTGCTTTCAAGGCTTCTCAGGAAGAATTCCGGAATCTTGCTGCTGCAGGCGTCCGGCTGTTCCGAGTGAACATCTCCTAGTAAATCCCCCGTGGTTTCTTGTACACCCGTGAAATTTGGCCAGGTTATGCAGTTTGCATTGCTGCACAATTGCGCCTGCCTAGCTCTGCCGCGGTTGCAAACATTCAGGCGTGGCAGCCAGATAGGCTGGTCCCCGTAGGACACTGCCAGCGGACTGGGTATATCTGCTTCCCGTTCTTCTCACCTGAGTGCTACTGATTCCAGCTTTGACGGCTACACTCTACTCAACCGGAGCAGTAAGTTGAACCTCAACTTATGGCAGTTTGTGAAACTGTTGAGAACTAGAGCTCAGTTGTTTGGCACGCCACCACTGTCCATCCAGCACTATGGACGGCACTGCCTACATCTTTCTCTAATTAGTCCACGGATGTGTTCAGCCGAATGACCTCTGCCGGGAACACTCAGAATGAGGTTCTGAGTTCTTGCAACATGGGAGCGTTTCACTGCTTTCAAGGCTTCTTAGGAAGAATTTCCGAATCTTGCTGCCGGCAGGCCTCCGGCTGTTCCAAGTGAACATCTCCTTGTAAATCCCCGGTGGTTTCTTGTACAGCCGTGAAATTTGGCCAGGTTATGCAGTTTGCATTGCTGCACAATTGCGCCTTCCTAGCTCGGCCGCGGTTGCAAACATTCAGGCATGGCAGCCAGATAGGCTGGAACCCGTAGGACACTGCCAGCGAACTGGATATATCTGCTTCCCGTTCTGCTCACCTGAGTGCTACGGATTCCTGCTTTGACGGCTACACTCGACTCAACCGGAGCAGTAAGTTGAACCTCAACTTATGGCACTTTGTGAAACTGTTGAGAACTAGGGCTCAGTTGTTTGGAACGCCACCACTGTCCATCCAGCTCTATGGACGGCACTGCCTATATCTGGCTCTAATTCGTCGACGGTTGTGATCAGCCGAATGACCTCTGCCGAGAACACTCAGAATGAGTTTGTGAGTTATTGCAACATAGGAGCGTTTCACTGCTTTCAAGGCTTCTCAGGAAGAATTCCGGAATCTTGCTGCCGGCAGGCTTCCGTCTGTTCTGGGGGAACATCTCCTTGTAAATCCCCCGTGGTTTCTTGTACACCCGTGACATTTGGCCAGGTTATGCAGTTTGCATTGCTGCACAATTGCGCCTGCCTAGCTCCGCCGCGGTTGCAAACATTCAGGCGTGGCAGCCAGATAGGCTGGTCCCCGGAGGACACTGCCAGTGGACTGGGTATATCTGCTTCCCGTTCTTCTCACCTGAGTGCTACTGATTCCAGCTTTGACGGCTACACTCTACTCAACCGGAGCAGTAAGTTGAACCTCAACTTTTGGCACTTTGTGAAAGTGTTGAGAACTAGAGCTCAGTTGTTTGGCACGCCACCACTGTCCATCCAGCACTATGGACGGCACTGCCTACATCTGGCTCTAATTAGTCTAATGTTGTGTTCAGCCGAATGACCTCTGCCGGGAACACTCAGAATGAGGTTCTGAGTTATTGCAACATAGGAGCGTTTCACTGCTTTCAAGGCTTCTCAGGAAGAATTCCGGAATCTTGCTGCGGGCAGGCCTCAGTCTGTTCCATGTGATCATCTCCTTGTAAATCCCCCGACGTTTCTTGAACACCCGTGAAATTTAGCCAGTCTATGCAGTTTGCATTGCTGCACAATTGCACCTGCCTAGCTCGGCCGCGATTGCAAACATTCAGGCGTGGCAGCCAGATAGGCTGGTCCCCTTAGGACACTGCCAGCGGACTGGGTATATCTGCTTCCCGTTCTTCTCACCTGAGTGCTACTGATTCCAGCTTTGACGGCTACACTCTACTCAACCGGAGCAGTAAGTTGAACCTCAACTTATGGCAATTTGTGAAACTGTGTAGAACTAGAGCTCAGTTGTTTCGCATACCACAACGGTCCATCCTGCCCTATGGACGGCACTGCCTACATCTGGCTCTAATTAGTCCAATGTTGTGTTCAGCCGAATGACCTCTGCCGGGAACACTCAGAATGAGGTTCTGAGTTATTGCAACATAGGAGCGTTTCACTGCTTTCAAGGCTTTTCAGGAAGAATACCGGAATCTTGCTGCCGGCAGGCCTCCGGCTGTTCCGGGTGAACATATCCTTGTAAATCCCCCGTGGTTTCTGGTACACCCGTGAAATTTGGCCAGGTTATGCAGTTTGCATTGCTTTACAATTGGGCCTGCCTAGCTCTGCCGCGGTTGCAAACATTCAGGCGTGGCATTCAGATAGGCTGGTCCCCGTAGGACACTGCCAGCGGAGTGGGTATATCTGCTTCCTGTTCTTCTCACCTGAGTGCTACTGATTCCAGCTTTGACCGCTACACTCTACTCAACCGGAGCAGTAAGTTGAACCTCAACTTATGGCACTTTGTGAAACTGTTGAGAACTGGTGCTCAGTTGTTTGGCACGGCACCACTGTCCATCCAGAACTATGGACGGCACTGCCTACATCTGGCTCTAATTAGTCCACGGTTGTGTTCAGCAGAATGACCTCTGCCGGGAACACTCAGAATGAGGTTCTGAGTTATTGCAACATAGGAGCGTTTCCCTGCTTTCAAGGCTTCTCAGGAAGAATTCCGGAATCTTGCTGCCGGCAGGCCTCCGGCTGTTCCGGGTGAACATCTCCTTGTAAATTCCCCTTGGTTTCTTGTACACCCGTGAAATTTGGCCAGGTTATGAAGTTTGCATTGCTGCACAATTGCGCCTGCATAGCTCGGCAATGGTTGCAAACATTCAGGCGTGGCAGCCAGATAGGCTGGTCCCCGTAGGACACTGCCAGCGGACTGGGTATATCTGCTTCCTGTTCTTCTCACCTGAGTGCTACTGATTCCAGGTTTGACGGCTACACTCTACTCAACCGGAGCAGTAAGTTGAACCTCAACTTATGGCACTTTGTGAAACTGTTGAGAACTAGAGCTCAGATGATTGGCACGCCACCACTGTCCATCCAGCCCTATGGACGGCACTGACTACATCTGGTTCTAATTAGTACAAGGTTGTGTTCAGCGGAATGACCTCTGTCGGGAACACTCAGAATGAGGTTCTCAGTTATTGCAACGTAGGAGCGTTTCACTGCTTTCAAGGCTTCTCAGCAAGAATTTCGGAATCTTGTTGCCGGCAGGCCTCTGGCTGTTCCGGGTGATCATCTCCTTGTAAATCCCCCGTGGTTTCTTGTACACCCGTGAAATTTGGCCAGGTTATGCAGTTTGCATTGTTGCACAATTGCGCCTGCCTAGCTCGGCCGCGGTGGCAAACATTCTGGCGTGGCAGCCAGATAGGCTGGTCCCCGTAGGACACTGCCAGCCCACTGGGTATATCTGCTTCCCGTTCTTCCCAACTGAGTGCTACTGATTCCAACTTTGAGGGCTACACTCTACTCAACCGGAGTACAAAGTTGAACCTCAACTTCTAGCACTTTGTGAAACTGTTGAGAACTAGAGCTCAGTTGTTTGGCACGCCACCACTGTCCATCCAGCACTATGGACTCCACTGAATACATCTGGCTCTAATTAGTCCACGGTTGTGTTCAGCGGAATGACCTCTGACGGGAACACTCAGCATGAGGTTCTGAGTTATTGCAACATAGGAGCGTTTCACTGCTTTCAAGGCTTCTCAGGAAGAATTCCGGAATCTTGCTGCTGCAGGCGTCCGGCTGTTCCGAGTGAACATCTCCTAGTAAATCCCCCGTGGTTTCTTGTACACCCGTGAAATTTGGCCAGGCTATGCAGTTTGCATTGCTGCACAATTGCGCCTGCCTAGCTCGGCCGCGGTTGCAAACATTCAGGCGTTTCAGCCAGACAGGCTGGTCCCCGTAGGACACTGCCAGCAGACTGGGTATATCTGCTTCCCGTTCTTCTCATCTGAGTGCTACTGATTCCGGCTTTGACCGCTACACTCTACTCAACCGGAGCAGTAAGTTGAACCTCAACTTATGGCACTTTGTGAAACTGTGGAGAACTAGAGCTCAGATGATTGGCACGCCACCACTGTCTATCCAGCACTATGGACGGCACTGCCTACATCTGGCTCTAATTAGTCCACGGTTGTGTTCAGCCGAATGACCTCTGCCGGGAACACTCAGAATGAGGTTCTGAGTTATTTCAACATAGGAGCGTTTCACTGCTTTCAAGGCTTCTCAGGAAGAATTCCGTAAACTTGCTGCCGGCAGGCTTCCGTCTGTTCTGGGTGAACATCTCCTTGTAAATCCCCCGTGGTTTCTTGTACACCCGTGAAATTTGGCCAGGTTATGCAGTTTGCATTGCTGCACAATTGCGCCTGCCTAGCTCCGGCGCGGTTGCAAACATTCAGGCGTGGCAGCCAGATAGGCTGGTCCCCGGAGGACACTGCCAGTGTACTGGGTATATCTGCTTCCCGTTCTTCTCACCTGAGTGCTACTGATTCCAGCTTTGACGGCTACACTCTACTCAACCGGAGCAGTAAGTTGAACCTCAACTTTTGGCACTTTGTGAAACTGTTGAGAACTAGAGCTCAGTTGTTTGGCACGCCACCACTGTCCATCCAGCACTATGGACGGCACTGCCTACATCTGGCCCTAATTAGTCACCGGTTGTGTTCAGCTGAATGACCTCTGCCTGGAACACTCAGAATGAGGTTCTGAGTTATTGCAACATAGGAGCGTTTCACTGCTTTCAAGGCTTCTCAGGAAGAATTCCGGAATCTTGCTGCCGGCAGGCCTCCGGCTGTTCTGGGTGAACATCTCCTTGTAAATCCCCCGTGGTTTCTTGTATACCCGTGAAATTTTGCCAAGTTATGGAGTTTGCATTGCTGCACAATTGCGCCTGCCTAGCTCGGCCGGGGTTGCAAACATTCAGGCGTCGCAGCCAGATAGGCTTTTCCCTGTAGTGCACTGCATGCGGACTGGGTATATCTGCTTCCCGTTCTTCTCACCTGAGTGCTACTGATTCCAACTTTGACGGCTACACTCTACTCAACCGGAGCAGTAAGTTGAACCTCAACTTATGGCACTTTGTGAAACTGTTGAGAACTGGTGCTCAGTTGTTTGGCACGGCACCACACTCCATCCAGTACTATGGACGGCACTGCCTACATCTGGCTCTAATTAGTCCAATGTTGTGTTCAGCTGAATGACCTCTGCCGGGAACACTCAGAATGAGGTTCTGAGTTATTGCAACATAGGAGCTTTCACTGCTTTCAAGGCTTCTCAGGAAGAATTCCGGAATCTTGCTGCCGGCAGGCCTCCGGCTGTTCCGGGTGAACATCTCCTTGTAAATCCCCCGTGGTTTCTTTTACACCCGTGAAATTTGGCCAGGTTATGCAGTTTTCATTGCTGCAAAATTGCGCATGCCTAGCTCGGCCGCGGTTGCAAACATTCAGGCGTGGCAGCCAGATTGGCTCGTCCCTGTAGGACACTGCCATCACACTGGGTATATCTGCTTCCCGTTCTTCTCACCTGAGTGCTACTGACTCCAGCTTTATGCTACACTCCACTCAACCGGAGCAATAATTTGAACCTCAACTTATGGCACTTTGTGAAACTATTGAGAACTAGCGCTCAGTTGTTTGGCACGCCTCCACTGTCCATCCAGCACTATGGACGGCGATGCCTACATCTGGCTCTAATTAGTCCACGGTTGTGTTCAGCCGAATGACCTCTGCCGGGAACACTCAGAATGAGCTTATGAGTTATTGCAACATAGGAGTGTTTCACTGCTTTCAAGGCTTCTCAGGAAGAATTCCGGAATCTTGCTGCCAGCAGGCCTCCGGCTGTTCCCGGTGAACATCTCCTTGTAAATCCCCGGTGGTTTCTTGTACACCCGTGAAATTTGGCGAGGTTATGCAGTTTGCATTGCTGCACATTTGGGCGTGCCTACCTCGGCCGCGGTTGCAAACATTCAGGCGTGGCAATCAGATAGGCTGGTTCCCAAAGGACATTGCCAGCGGACTGGGTATATCTGCTTCCCGTTCTTCTCACCTGAGTGCTACTGATTCCAGCTTTGTCCGCTACACTCTACTCAGCCGGAGCAGTAAGTTGAACCTCAACTTATGGCACTTTGTGAAAGTGTTGAGAAATAGAGCTCAGTTGTTTGGTACGCCACCACTGTCCATCCAGCACTATGGAGCGCACTGCCTACATCTGGCTCTAATTAGTCCACCGTTGTATTCAGCCGAATGACCTCTCCCGGGAACACTCAGAATGAGGTTCTGAGTTATTGCAACATAGGAGCGTTTCACTGCTTTCAAGGCTTCTCAGGAAGAATTCCGGAATCTTGCTGCCGGCAGGCCTCCGGCTCTTCCGGGTGAACATCTCCTTGTAAATCCCCCGTGGTTTCTTGTACACCCGTGAAATTTGGCCAGGTTATGCAGTTTGCATTGCTGCACAATTGCGCCTTCTTAGCTCTGCCGCGGTTGCAAACATTCAGGCATGGCAGCCAGATAGGCTGGTCCCCATAGGACAGTGCCAGCGGACTTGGTATATCAGCTTCCCGTTCTTCTCACCTCAGTACTACTGATTCCAGCTTTGACGGCTAAACTCTAATCAACCGGAACAGTAAGTTGAACCTCAACTTATGGCACTTTGTGAAACTTTTGAGAACTAGAGCTCAGTTGTTTGGCACGCCACCACTGTACATCCAGCACTATGGACGGCACTGCCTACATCTGGCTCTAATTAGTCCACGGTTGTGTTCAGCTGAATGACTTCTGCCGGGAACACTGAGAATGAGGTTCTGAGTTATTGCAACATAGGAGCTTTTCACTGTTTTCAAGGCTTCTCAGGAAGAATTCCGGAACCTTGCTGCCGGCAGGCTTCCGGCTGTTCCGGGTGAACATCTCCTTGTAAATCCCCCGTGGTTTCTTCTACACCCGTGAAATTTGGCCAGGTTATGCAGTTTGCACTGCTGCACAATTGCGCCTGCCAAGCTCGGCCTTGGTTGCAAACATTCAGGCATGGCAGCCAGATAGGCTGGTCCCCGTAGGATACTGCCAGCGGACTGGGTATATCTGCTTCCCGTTCTTCTCACCTGAGTGCTACTGATTCCAACTTTGACGGCTCCACTCTACTCAACCGGAGTAGTGAGTTGAACCTCAACTTATGGCGCTTTGTGAATGTGTTGAGAACTAGAGCTCAGATGATTGGCACACCACCACTGTCCATCCAGCCCTATGGAGGGCACTGACTACATCTGGCTCTAATTAGTACACGGTTGTGTTCAGCCGAATGACCTCTGCCGGGAACACTCAGAATGAGGTTCTCAGTTATTGCAACGTAGGAGCGTTTCACTGCTTTCAAGGCTTCTCAGCAAGAATTTCGGAATCTTGCTGCCGGCAGGCCTCTGGCTGTTCCGGGTGATCATCTCCTTGTAAATCCCCCGTGGTTTCTTGTACACCCGTGAAATTTGGCCAGGTTATGCAGTTTGCATTGCTGCACAATTGCGCCTGCCTAGCTCGGCCGCGGTGGCAAACATTCTGGCGTGGCAGCCAGATAGGCTGGTCCCCGTAGGACACTGCCAGCCCACTGGGTATATCTGCTTCCCGTTCTTCCCAACTGAGTGCTACTGATTCCAGCTTTGACGGCTACACTCTACTCAACCGGAGTACAAAGTTGAACCTCAACTTATGGCACTTTGTGAAACTGTTGAGAACTAGAGCTCAGTTGTTTGGCATGCCACCACTGTCCATCCAGCACTATGGACGCCACTGAATACATCTGGCTCTAATTAGTCCACGGTTGTGTTCAGCGGAATGACCTCTGACGGGAACACTCAGCATGAGGTTCTGAGTTATTGCAACATAGGAGCGTTTCACTGCTTTCAAGGCTTCTCAGGAAGAATTCCGGAATCTTGCTGCCGGCAGGCCTCCGGCTGTTCTGAGTGAACATCTCCTAGTAAATCCCCCGTGGTTTCTTGTACACCCGTGAAATTTGGCCAGGCTATGCAGTTTGCATTGCTGCACAATTGCGCCTACCTAGCTCGGCCGCGGTTGCAAACATTCAGGCGTGGCATTCAGATAGGCTGGTCCCCGTAGGACACTGCCAGCGGACTGGGTATATCTGCTTCCCGTTCTTCTCACCTGGGTGCTACTGATTCCGGCTTTGACCGCTACACTCTACTCAACCGGAGCAGTAAGTTGAACCTCAACTTATGGCACTTTGTGAAAATGTGGAGAACTAGAGCTCAGTTGTTTGGCAGTCGACCACTGTCCATCCAGCACTATGGACGGCACTGCCTACATCTGGCTCTAATTAGTCCACGGTCGTGTTCAGCCGAATGACCTCTGCCGGGAACACTCAGAATGAGTTTCTGAGTTATTGCAACATAGGAGCGTTTCACTGCTTTCAAGGCTTCTCAGGAAGAATTCCGGAATCTTGTTGCCGGCAGGCTTCCGTCTGTTCTGGGGGAACATCTCCTTGTAAATCCCCCGTGGTTTCTTGTACACCCGTGAAATTTGGCCAGGTTATGCAGTTTGCATTGCTGCACAATTGCGCCTGCCTAGCTCCGCCGCGGTTGCAAACATTCAGGCGTGGCAGCCAGATAGGCTGGTCCCCGGAGGACACTGCCAGTGGACTGGGTATATCTGCTTCCCGTTCTTCTCACCTGAGTGCTACTGCTTCCAGCTTTGACGGCTACACTCTACTCAACCGGAGCAGTAAGTTGAACCTCAACTTTTGGCACTTTGTGAAAGTGTTGAGAACTAGAGCTCAGTTGTTTGGCACGCCACCACTGTACATCCAGCACTATGGACGGCACTGCCTACATCTGGCTCTAATTAGTCTAATGTTGTGTTCAGCCGAATGACCTCTGCCGGGAACACTCAGAATGAGGTTCTGAGTTATTGCAACATAGGAGCGTTTCACTGCTTTCAAGGCTTCTCAGGAAGAATTCCGGAATCTTGCTGCCTGCAGGCCTCTGTCTGTTCCATGTGATCATCTCCTTGTAAATCCCCCGACGTTTCTTGCACACCCGTGAAATTTAGCCAGTCTATGCAGTTTGCATTGCTGCACAATTGCACCTGCCTAGCTCGGCCGCGATTGCAAACATTCAGGCGTGGCAGCCAGATAGGCTGGTCCCCGTAGGACACTGCCAGCGGACTGGGTATATCTGCTTCCCGTTCTTCTCACCTGAGTGCTACTGATTCCAGCTTTGACGGCTACACTCTACTCAACCGGAGCAGTAAGTTGAACCTCAATTTATGGCAATTTGTGAAACTGTGTAGAACTAGAGCTCAGTTGTTTCGCATACCACAACGGTCCATCCTGCCCTATGGACGGCACTGCCTACATCTGGCTCTAATTAGTCCAATGTTGTGTTCAGCCGAATGACCTCTGCCGGGAACACTCAGAATGAGGTTCTGAGTTATTGCAACATAGGAGCGTTTCACTGCTTTCAAGGCTTTTCAGGAAGAATACCGGAATCTTGCTGCCGGCAGGCCTCCGGCTGTTCCGGGTGAACATATCCTTGTAAATCCCCCGTGGTTTCTGGTACACCCGTGAAATTTGGCCAGGTTATGCAGTTTGCATTGCTTTACAATTGTGCCTGCCTAGCTCTGCCGCGGTTGCAAACATTCAGGCGTGGCATTCAGATAGGCTGGTCCCCGTAGGACACTGCCAGCGGAGTGGGTATATCTGCTTCCTGTTCTTCTCACCTGAGTGCTACTGATTCCAGCTTTGACCGCTACACTCTACTCAACCGGAGCAGTAAGTTGAACCTCAACTTATGGCACTTTGTGAAACTGTTGAGAACTAGAGCTCAGATGATTGGCACGCCACCACTGTCCATCCAGCCCTATGGACGGCACTGACTACATCTGGTTCTAATTAGTACAAGGTTGTGTTCAGCGGAATGACCTCTGCCGGGAACACTCAGAATGAGGTTCTCAGTTATTGCAACGTAGGAGCGTTTCACTGCTTTCAAGGCTTCTCAGCAAGAATTTCGGAATCTTGTTGCCGGCAGGCCTCTGGCTGTTCCGGGTGATCATCTCCTTGTAAATCCCCCGTGGTTTCTTGTACACCCGTGAAATTTGGCCAGGTTATGCAGTTTGCATTGTTGCACAATTGCGCCTGCCTAGCTCGGCCGCGGTGGCAAACATTCTGGCGTGGCAGCCAGATAGGCTGGTCCCCGTAGGACACTGCCAGCCCACTGGGTATATCTGCTTCCCGTTCTTCCCAACTGAGTGCTACTGATTCCTGCTTTGAGGGCTACACTCTACTCAACCGGAGTACAAAGTTGAACCTCAACTTATAGCACTTTGTGAAACTGTTGAGAACTAGAGCTCAGTTGTTTGGCACGCCACCACTGTCCATCCAGCACTATGGACGCCACTGAATACATCTGGCTCTAATTAGTCCACGGTTGTGTTCAGCGGAATGACCTCTGACGGGAACACTCAGCATGAGGTTCTGAGTTATTGCAACATAGGAGCGTTTCACTGCTTTCAAGGCTTCTCAGGAAGAATTCCGGAATCTTGCTGCTGCAGGCGTCCGGCTGTTCCGAGTGAACATCTCCTAGTAAATCCCCAGTGGTTTCTTGTACACCCGTGAAATTTGGCCAGGCTATGCAGTTTGCATTGCTGCACAATTGCGCCTGCCTAGCTCGGCCGCGGTTGCAAACATTCAGGCGTTTCAGCCAGACAGGCTGGTCCCCGTAGGACACTGCCAGCAGACTGGGTATATCTGCTTCCCGTTCTTCTCATCTGAGTGCTACTGATTCCGGCTTTGACCGCTACACTCTACTCAACCGGAGCAGTAAGTTGAACCTCAACTTATGGCACTTTGTGAAACTGTGGAGAACTAGAGCTCAGATGATTGGCACGCCACCACTGTCTATCCAGCACTATGGACGGCACTGCCTACATCTGGCTCTAATTAGTCCACGGTTGTGTTCAGCCGAATGACCTCTGCCGGGAACACTCAGAATGAGGTTCTGAGTTATTTCAACATAGGAGCGTTTCACTGCTTTCAAGGCTTCTCAGGAAGAATTCCGTAATCTTGCTGCCGGCAGGCTTCCGTCTGTTCTGGGTGAACATCTCCTTGTAAATCCCCCGTGGTTTCTTGTACACCCGTGAAATTTGGCCAGGTTATGCAGTTTGCATTGCTGCACAATTGCGCCTGCCTAGCTCCGGCGCGGTTGCAAACATTCAGGCGTGGCAGCCAGATAGGCTGGTCCCCGGAGGACACTGCCAGTGGACTGGGTATATCTGCTTCCCGTTCTTCTCACCTGAGTGCTACTGATTCCAACTTTGACGGCTACACTCTACTCAACCGGAGCAGTAAGTTGAACCTCAACTTATGGCACTTTGTGAAACTGTTGAGAACTAGAGCTCAGTTGTTTGGCACGCCACCACTGTCCATCCAGCACTATGGACGGCACTGCCTACATCTGGCTCTAATTAGTCCACGGTTGTGTTTAGCCGAATGACCTTTCCAGGAACACTCAGAATGAGGTTCTGAGTTTTTGCAACATAGGAGCGTGTCACTGCTTTCAAGGCTTCTCAGGAAGAATTCCGGAATCTTGCTGCCGGCAGGCCTCTGGCTGTTCCGGGTGAACATCTCCTTGTAAATCCCCCGTGGTTTCTTGTACACCCGTGAAATTTGGCCAGGTTATGCAGTTTGCATTGCTGCACAACTGCGCCTGCCAAGCTCTGCCGCGGTTGCAAACATTTAGGCGTGGCAGCCAGATGGGCTGGTCACCTTAGGACACTGCCAGCGGACTGGGTATATCTGCTTCACGTTCTTCTCATCTGAGTGCTACTGATTCCAGCTTTGACGGCTACACTCGACTCAACCGGAGCAGTAAGTTGAACCTCAATTTATGGCACTTTGTGAAAGTGTTGAGAACTAGAGCTTAGTTGTTTGGCACGCCACCACTGTCCATGCAGCACTATGGACGGCACTGCCTACATCTGGCTCTAATTAGTCCACGGTTGTGTTCAGCCGAATGACCTCTGCCGGGAACACTCAGAATGAGCTTATGAGTTATTGCAACATAGGAGCGTTTCACTGCTTTCAAGGCTTCTAAGGAAGGATTCCGGAATCTTGCTGCCGGCAGGCCTCCGGCTGTTCCGGGTGAACATCTCCTTGTAAATCCCCCGTGGTTTCTTGTATACCCGTGAAATTTGGCCAGGTTATGTAGTTTGAATTGGTGCACAATTGCGCCTGCCTAGCTCGGCCGCGGTTGCAAACATTCAGGCGTGGCAGCCAGATATGCTGGTCCCCGTAGGACACTGCCAGTGGATTGGGTATATCTGCTTCCCGTTCTTCTCACCTGAGTGCTACTGATTCCAGGTTTGACGGCTACACTCTACTCAACCGGAGCAGTAAGTTGAACCTCAACTTATGGCACTTTGTGAAACTGTTGAGAACTAGGGCTCAGTTGTTTGGCACGCCACCACTGTCCATGCAGCACTATGGACGGCACTGCCTACATCTGGCTCTAATTAGTCCACGGTTGTGTTCAGCCGAATGACCTCTGCCGGGAACACTCAGAATGAGCTTATGAGTTATTGCAACATAGGAGCGTTTCACTGCTTTCAAGGCTTCTCAAGAAGAATTTCGGAATCTTGCTGCCAGCAGGCATCCGGCTGTTTTGGGTGAACATCTCCTTGTAAATCCCCCGTGGTTTCTTCTACACCCGTGAAATTTGGCCAGGTTATGCAGTTTGAATTGCTGCACAATTGCGCCTGCCTAGCTCGGCCGCGCTTGCAAACATTCAGGCGTGGCAGCCAGATAGGCTGGTCCCCGTAGGACACTGCCAGCGGACTGGGTATATGTGCTTCCCGTTCTTCTCACCTGAGTGCTACTGATTCCAGCTTTGACGGCTACACTCTACTCAACCGGAGCAGTAAGTTGAACCTCAACTTATGGCACTTTGTGAAAGTGTTGAGAACTAGAGCTCAGTTGTTTGGCACGCCACCACTGTCCATACAGCACTATGGACAGCACTGCCTACATCTGGCTCTAATTACTCCACGGTTGCGTTCAGCCGAATGACCTCTGCCGGGAACACTCAGAATGAGGTTCTGAGTTATTGCAACATAGGAGCGTTTCACTGCTTTCAAGGCTTCTCAGGAAGAATTTCGGAATCTTGCTGCCGGCAGGCCTCTGGCTGTTCCAGGTGAACATCTCCTTGTAAATCCCCCGTGGTTTCTTGTACACCCGTGAAATTTGGCCAGGTTATGCATTTTGCATTGCTTCACAATTGAGCCTGCCTAGCTCCGCTGTGGTTGCAAACATTAGGGTGTGACAGCCAGATAGGCTGGTCCCCGTAGGACACTTCCAGAGGACTGGGTATATCTGTTTCCCGTTCTTCTCACCTGAGTGCTACTGCAACCAGGTTTGATGGCTACACTCTACTCAACCGGAGCAGTAAGTTGAACCTCAACTTATGGCACTTTGTGAAATGTTGAGAACTATGGCTCAGTTGTTTTGCACGCCACCACTGTCCATCCAGCACTATGGACGGAACTGTATACATCTGGCTCTAATTAGTCCACGGTTGTGTTCAGCCGAATGACCTCTGCCGGGAACACTCAGAATGAGGTTCTGAGTTGTTGCAGCATAGGAGCATTTCACTGCTTTCAAGGCTTCTCAGGAAGAATTCCGGAATCTTGCTGCCGGCAGGCCTCCAGCTGTTTCGGGTGAACATCTCCTTGTAAATCCACCGTGGTTTCTTTTACACCCGTGAAATTTGGCCAGGTTATGCAGTTTGCATTGCTGCACAATTGTGCCTGCCTAGCTCGGCTGCGGTTGCAAACATTCAGGGGTGGCAGCCAGATATGCTGGTCACCGTAAGACACTGACAGTGCACTGGTTATATCTGCTTCCCGTTCTTCTCACCTGAGTGCTACTGATTCCAGCTTTGATGGCTACACTCTACTCAACCGGAGAACAAAGTTGAACCTCAACTTATGGCACTTTGTGAAACTGTTGAGAACTTGAGCTCAGGTGTTTGGCACGCCACCACTGTCCATCTAGAACTATGGACGGCACTGCCTACATCTGGCTCTAATTAGTACACAGTTGTGTTCAGCCGAATGACCTCTGCTGGGAACACTCAGAATGAGTTTCTGAGTTATTGCAACATAGGAGCGTTTCACTACTACCAAGGCTTTTCAGGAAAAATTCCGGAATTTTGCTGCCGGCAGGTCTCCGCCTGTTCCCCGTGAACATCTCCTTGTAAATCCCCCGTGGTTTCTTGTACACCCATGAAATTTGGCCAGGTCATGCAGTTTGCATTGCTGCACAATTGCGCCTGCCTAGCTCTGCCGCGGTTGCAAACATTCAGGCGTGGCAGCCAGATAGGCTGGTCCCCGGATGACACTGCCAGTGGACTGGGTATATCTGCTTCCCGTTCTTCTCACCTGAGTGCTACTGGTTCCAGCTTTGACGGCTACACTCTACTCAACCGGAGCAGTAAGTTGAACCTCAACTTATGGCACTTTGTGAATCTGTTGAGAACTAGAGCTCAGTTGTTTGGCACGCCACCACTGTCCATCCAGCACTATGGACGGCACTACCTACATCTGGCTCTAATTAGTCCACGGTTGTGTTCAGCCGAGTGACCTCTGCCGGGAACACTCAGAATGAGGTTCTGAGTTATTGCAACATAGGAGCGTTTCACTGCTTTCAAGGCTTCTCAGGAAGAATTCCGGAATCTTGCTGCCGGAAAGGCCTCCGGCTGTTCCGGGTGAACATCTCTTTGCAAATCCCCCGTGGTTTCTTGTACACTCGTGAATTTGGCCAGGTTATGTAGTTTGCATTGCTGCACAATTGCGCCTGCCTAGCTCGGCCACGGTTGCAAACATTCACGCGTGGCAACCAGATAGGGTTGTCCCCATAGGACGCTGCCAGCGGACTGAGTATATCTGCTTCCCGTTCTTCTCACCTGAGTGCTACTTATTCCAGCTTTGACGGCTACACTCTACTCAACCGGAGCAGTAAGTTGAAACTCAACTTATGGCACTTTGTGAAACTGTGGAGAACTACAGCTCAGTTGTTTGGCACGCCACCACTGTCCATCCAGCCCTATGGACGGCACTGCCTACATCTGGCTCTAATTAGTCCACGGTTGTGTTCAGCCGAATGACCTCTGCCGGGAACACTCAGAATGAGGTTCTGAGTTATTGGAACATAGGAGCGTTTCACTGCTATCAACGCTTGTCAGGTAGAATTCCGGAATCTTGCTGCCGGCAGGCCTCCGGCTGTTCCGGGTGGACATCTCCTTGTAAATCCCCCGTGGTTTCTTGTACACCCGTGAAATTTGGCCAGGTTATGCAGTTTGCATTGCTGCACAATTGCGCCTGCCTAGCTCGGCCGTGGTTGCAAACATTCAGGCGTGGCAGCCAGATAGGCTGGTCCCCGTAAGACACTGCCAGCGGACAGGGTATATCAGCTTCACGTTCTTCTCACCTGAGTGCTACTGACTCCAGCTTTGACCGCTACACTCTACTCAACCGGAGCAATAAGTTGAACCTCAACTTATGGCACTTTGTGAAACTGTTGAGAACTAGAGCTCAGTTGTTTGGCACACCACCACTGTCCATCCAGCACTATGGACGGCACTGCCTACATCTGGCTCTAATTAGTCCACGGTGGTGTTCAGCCGAATGACCTCTGCCGGGAACACTCAGAATTAGGTTCTGAGTTACTGCAACATAGGAGCGTTTCACTGCTTTCAAGGCTTCTCAGGAAGAATTCCGGAATCTTGCTGCCGGCAGGCCTCCGGCTGTTCCGGGTGAACATCTTCTTGTAAATCCCCCGTGGTTTCTTGTACACCCGTGAAATTTGGCCAGGTTATGCAGTTTGCATTACTGCACAATTGCGACTGCCTAGCTCTGCCGCGGTTGCAAACATTCAGGCGTGGCAGCCAGATATGCTGGTCCCCGTAGGACACTGCCAGTGGATTGGGTATATCTGCTTCCCGTTCTTCTCACCTGAGTGCTACTGATTCCAGGTTTGACGGCTACACTCTACTCAACCGGAGCAGTAAGTTGAACCTCAACTTATGGCACTTTGTGAAACTGTTGAGAACTAGGGCTCAGTTGTTTGGCACGCCACCACTGTCCATGCAGCACTATGGACGGCACTGCCTACATCTGGCTCTAATTAGTCCACGGTTGTGTTCAGCCGAATGACCTCTGCCGGGAACACTCAGAATGAGCTTATGAGTTATTGCAACATAGGAGCGTTTCACTGCTTTCAAGGCTTCTCAAGAAGAATTTCGGAATCTTGCTGCCAGCAGGCATCCGGCTGTTTTGGGTGAACATCTCCTTGTAAATCCCCCGTGGTTTCTTCTACACCCGTGAAATTTGGCCAGGTTATGCAGTTTGAATTGCTGCACAATTGCGCCTGCCTAGCTCGGCCGCGCTTGCAAACATTCAGGCGTGGCAGCCAGATAGGCTGGTCCCCGTAGGACACTGCCAGCGGACTGGGTATATGTGCTTCCCGTTCTTCTCACCTGAGTGCTACTGATTCCAGCTTTGACGGCTACACTCTACTCAACCGGAGCAGTAAGTTGAACCTCAACTTATGGCACTTTGTGAAAGTGTTGAGAACTAGAGCTCAGTTGTTTGGCACGCCACCACTGTCCATACAGCACTATGGACAGCACTGCCTACATCTGGCTCTAATTACTCCACGGTTGCGTTCAGCCGAATGACCTCTGCCGGGAACACTCAGAATGAGGTTCTGAGTTATTGCAACATAGGAGCGTTTCACTGCTTTCAAGGCTTCTCAGGAAGAATTTCGGAATCTTGCTGCCGGCAGGCCTCTGGCTGTTCCAGGTGAACATCTCCTTGTAAATCCCCCGTGGTTTCTTGTACACCCGTGAAATTTGGCCAGGTTATGCATTTTGCATTGCTTCACAATTGAGCCTGCCTAGCTCCGCTGTGGTTGCAAACATTAGGGTGTGACAGCCAGATAGGCTGGTCCCCGTAGGACACTTCCAGAGGACTGGGTATATCTGTTTCCCGTTCTTCTCACCTGAGTGCTACTGCAACCAGGTTTGATGGCTACACTCTACTCAACCGGAGCAGTAAGTTGAACCTCAACTTATGGCACTTTGTGAAATGTTGAGAACTATGGCTCAGTTGTTTTGCACGCCACCACTGTCCATCCAGGACTATGGACGGAACTGTATACATCTGGCTCTAATTAGTCCACGGTTGTGTTCAGCCGAATGACCTCTGCCGGGAACACTCAGAATGAGGTTCTGAGTTGTTGCAGCATAGGAGCATTTCACTGCTTTCAAGGCTTCTCAGGAAGAATTCCGGAATCTTGCTGCCGGCAGGCCTCCAGCTGTTTCGGGTGAACATCTCCTTGTAAATCCACCGTGGTTTCTTTTACACCCGTGAAATTTGGCCAGGTTATGCAGTTTGCATTGCTGCACAATTGTGCCTGCCTAGCTCGGCTGCGGTTGCAAACATTCAGGGGTGGCAGCCAGATATGCTGGTCACCGTAAGACACTGACAGTGCACTGGTTATATCTGCTTCCCGTTCTTCTCACCTGAGTGCTACTGATTCCAGCTTTGATGGCTACACTCTACTCAACCGGAGAACAAAGTTGAACCTCAACTTATGGCACTTTGTGAAACTGTTGAGAACTTGAGCTCAGGTGTTTGGCACGCCACCACTGTCCATCTAGAACTATGGACGGCACTGCCTACATCTGGCTCTAATTAGTACACAGTTGTGTTCAGCCGAATGACCTCTGCTGGGAACACTCAGAATGAGTTTCTGAGTTATTGCAACATAGGAGCGTTTCACTACTACCAAGGCTTTTCAGGAAAAATTCCGGAATTTTGCTGCCGGCAGGTCTCCGCCTGTTCCCCGTGAACATCTCCTTGTAAATCCCCCGTGGTTTCTTGTACACCCATGAAATTTGGCCAGGTCATGCAGTTTGCATTGCTGCACAATTGCGCCTGCCTAGCTCTGCCGCGGTTGCAAACATTCAGGCGTGGCAGCCAGATAGGCTGGTCCCCGGATGACACTGCCAGTGGACTGGGTATATCTGCTTCCCGTTCTTCTCACCTGAGTGCTACTGGTTCCAGCTTTGACGGCTACACTCTACTCAACCGGAGCAGTAAGTTGAACCTCAACTTATGGCACTTTGTGAATCTGTTGAGAACTAGAGCTCAGTTGTTTGGCACGCCACCACTGTCCATCCAGCACTATGGACGGCACTACCTACATCTGGCTCTAATTAGTCCACGGTTGTGTTCAGCCGAGTGACCTCTGCCGGGAACACTCAGAATGAGGTTCTGAGTTATTGCAACATAGGAGCGTTTCACTGCTTTCAAGGCTTCTCAGGAAGAATTCCGGAATCTTGCTGCCGGAAAGGCCTCCGGCTGTTCCGGGTGAACATCTCTTTGCAAATCCCCCGTGGTTTCTTGTACACTCGTGAATTTGGCCAGGTTATGTAGTTTGCATTGCTGCACAATTGCGCCTGCCTAGCTCGGCCACGGTTGCAAACATTCACGCGTGGCAACCAGATAGGGTTGTCCCCATAGGACGCTGCCAGCGGACTGAGTATATCTGCTTCCCGTTCTTCTCACCTGAGTGCTACTTATTCCAGGTTTGACGGCTACACTCTACTCAACCGGAGCAGTAAGTTGAAACTCAACTTATGGCACTTTGTGAAACTGTGGAGAACTACAGCTCAGTTGTTTGGCACGCCACCACTGTCCATCCAGCCCTATGGACGGCACTGCCTACATCTGGCTCTAATTAGTCCACGGTTGTGTTCAGCCGAATGACCTCTGCCGGGAACACTCAGAATGAGGTTCTGAGTTATTGGAACATAGGAGCGTTTCACTGCTATCAACGCTTGTCAGGTAGAATTCCGGAATCTTGCTGCCGGCAGGCCTCCGGCTGTTCCGGGTGGACATCTCCTTGTAAATCCCCCGTGGTTTCTTGTACACCCGTGAAATTTGGCCAGGTTATGCAGTTTGCATTGCTGCACAATTGCGACTGCCTAGCTCGTCCGTGGTTGCAAACATTCAGGCGTGGCAGCCAGATAGGCTGGTCCCCGTAAGACACTGCCAGCGGACAGGGTATATCAGCTTCACGTTCTTCTCACCTGAGTGCTACTGACTCCAGCTTTGACCGCTACACTCTACTCAACCGGAGCAATAAGTTGAACCTCAACTTATGGCACTTTGTGAAACTGTTGAGAACTAGAGCTCAGTTGTTTGGCACGCCACCACTGTCCATCCAGCACTATGGACGGCACTGCCTACATCTGGCTCTAATTAGTCCACGGTGGTGTTCAGCCGAATGACCTCTGCCGGGAACACTCAGAATTAGGTTCTGAGTTACTGCAACATAGGAGCGTTTCACTGCTTTCAAGGCTTCTCAGGAAGAATTCCGGAATCTTGCTGCCGGCAGGCCTCCGGCTGTTCCGGGTGAACATCTTCTTGTAAATCCCCCGTGGTTTCTTGTACACCCGTGAAATTTGGCCAGGTTATGCAGTTTGCATTACTGCACAATTGCGACTGCCTAGCTCGGCCGCGGTTGCAAACATTCAGGCGTTTCAGCCAGACAGGCTGGTCCGCGTAGGACACTGCCAGCGAACTGGGTATATCTGCTTCCCGTTCTTCTCACCTGAGAGCTACTGATTCCAGCTTTGACGGCTACAATCTACTCAACCGGAGCAGTAAGTTGAACCTCAACTTATGGCACTTTGTGAAACTGTGGAGAACTAGAGCTCAGATGATTTGCACGCCACCACAGTCCATCCAGCACGATGGACCGCACTGCCTACATCTGGCTCTAATTAGTCCACGGTTGTGTTCAGCCGAATGACCTCTGCCGGGCACACTCAGAATGAAGTTCTCAGTTATTGCAACATAGGAGCGTTTCACTGCTTACAAGGCTTCTCAGGAAGAATTTCAGAATCTTGCTGCAGGAAGGCCTCTGGGAGTTCCAGGTGAACATCTCCTTGTAAATCCCCGGTGGTTTCTTGTACACCCGTGAAATTTGGCGAGGTTATGCAGTTTGCATTGCTGCACAATTGGGCGTGCCTACCTCGGCCGCGGTTGCAAACATTCAGGCGTGGCAATCAGATAGGCTGGTTCCCAAAGGACATTGCCAGCGGACTGGGTATATCTGCTTCCCGTTCTTCTCACCTGAGTGCTACTGATTCCAGCTTTGTCCGCTACACTCTACTCAGCCGGAGCAGTAAGTTGAACCTCAACTTATGGCACTTTGTGAAAGTGTTGAGAAATAGAGCTCAGTTGTTTGGTACGCCACCACTGTCCATCCAGCACTATGGAGCGCACTGCCTACATCTGGCTCTAATTAGTCCACCGTTGTATTCAGCCGAATGACCTCTCCCGGGAACACTCAGAATGAGGTTCTGAGTTATTGCAACATAGGAGCGTTTCACTGCTTTCAAGGCTTCTCAGGAAGAATTCCGGAATCTTGCTGCCGGCAGGCCTCCGGCTGTTCCGGGTGAACATCTCCTTGTAAATCCCCCGTGGTTTCTTGTACACCCGTGAAATTTGGCCAGGTTATGCAGTTTGCATTGCTGCACAATTGCGCCTTCTTAGCTCTGCCGCGGTTGCAAACATTCAGGCATGGCAGCCAGATAGGCTGGTCCCCATAGGACAGTGCCAGCGGACTTGGTATATCAGCTTCCCGTTCTTCTCACCTCAGTACTACTGATTCCAGCTTTGACGGCTAAACTCTACTCAACCGGAACAGTAAGTTGAACCTCAACTTATGGCACTTTGTGAAACTTTTGAGAACTAGAGCTCAGTTGTTTGGCACGCCACCACTGTACATCCAGCACTATGGACGGCACTGCCTACATCTGGCTCTAATTAGTCCACGGTTGTGTTCAGCTGAATGACTTCTGCCGGGAACACTGAGAATGAGGTTCTGAGTTATTGCAACATAGGAGCTTTTCACTGTTTTCAAGGCTTCTCAGGAAGAATTCCGGAACCTTGCAGCCGGCAGGCTTCCGGCTGTTCCGGGTGAACATCTCCTTGTAAATCCCCCGTGGTTTCTTCTACACCCGTGAAATTTGGCCAGGTTATGCAGTTTGCACTGCTGCACAATTGCGCCTGCCAAGCTCGGCCTTGGTTGCAAACATTCAGGCATGGCAGTCAGATAGGCTGGTCCCCGTAGGATACTGCCAGCGGACTGGGTATATCTGCTTCCCGTTCTTCTCACTTGAGTGCTACTGATTCCAACTTTGACGGCTCCACTCTACTCAACCGGAGTAGTGAGTTGAACCTCAACTTATGGCGCTTTGTGAATGTGTTGAGAACTAGAGCTCAGATGATTGGCACGCCACCACTGTCCATCCAGCCCTATGGAGGGCACTGACTACATCTGGCTCTAATTAGTACACGGTTGTGTTCAGCCGAATGACCTCTGCCGGGAACACTCAGAATGAGGTTCTCAGTTATTGCAACGTAGGAGCGTTTCACTGCTTTCAAGGCTTCTCAGCAAGAATTTCGGAATCTTGCTGCCGGCAGGCCTCTGGCTGTTCCGGGTGATCATCTCCTTGTAAATCCCCCGTGGTTTCTTGTACACCCGTGAAATTTGGCCAGGTTATGCAGTTTGCATTGCTGCACAATTGCGCCTGCCTAGCTCGGACGCGGTGGCAAACATTCTGGCGTGGCAGCCAGATAGGCTGGTCCCCGTAGGACACTGCCAGCCCACTGGGTATATCTGCTTCCCGTTCTTCCCAACTGAGTGCTACTGATTCCAGCTTTGACGGCTACACTCTACTCAACCGGAGTACAAAGTTGAACCTCAACTTATGGCACTTTGTGAAACTGTTGAGAACTAGAGCTCAGTTGTTTGGCACGCCACCACTGTCCATCCAGCACTATGGACGCCACTGAATACATCTGGCTCTAATTAGTCCACGGTTGTGTTCAGCGGAATGACCTCTGACGGGAACACTCAGCATGAGGTTCTGAGTTATTGCAACATAGGAGCGTTTCACTGCTTTCAAGGCTTCTCAGGAAGAATTCCGGAATCTTGCTGCCGGCAGGCCTCCGGCTGTTCCGAGTGAACATCTCCTAGTAAATCCCCCGTGGTTTCTTGTACACCCGTGAAATTTGGCCAGGTTATGCAGTTTGCATTGCTGCACAATTGCGCCTGCCTAGCTCTGCCGCGGTTGCAAACATTCAGGCGTGGCAGCCAGATAGGCTGGTCCCCGTAGGACACTGCCAGCGGACTGGGTATATCTGCTTCCCGTTCTTCTCACCTGAGTGCTACTGATTCCAGCTTTGACGGCTACACTCTACTCAACCGGAGCAGTAAGTTGAACCTCAACTTATGGCAGTTTGTGAAACTGTTGAGAACTAGAGCTCAGTTGTTTGGCACGCCACCACTGTCCATCCAGCACTATGGACGGCACTGCCTACATCTTTCTCTAATTAGTCCACGGTTGTGTTCAGCCGAATGACCTCTGCCGGGAACACTCAGAATGAGGTTCTGAGTTCTTGCAACATGGGAGCGTTTCACTGCTTTCAAGGCTTCTTAGGAAGAATTTCCGAATCTTGCTGCCGGCAGGCCTCCGGCTGTTCCAGGTGAACATCTCCTTGTAAATCCCCGGTGGTTTCTTGTACAGCCGTGAAATTTGGCCAGGTTATGCAGTTTGCATTGCTGCACAATTGCGCCTTCCTAGCTCGGCCGCGGTTGCAAACATTCAGGCATGGCAGCCAGATAGGCTGGAACCCGTAGGACACTGCCAGCGAACTGGATATATCTGCTTCCCGTTCTGCTCACCTGAGTGCTACGGATTCCTGCTTTGACGGCTACACTCGACTCAACCGGAGCAGTAAGTTGAACCTCAACTTATGGCACTTTGTGAAACTGTTGAGAACTAGGGCTCAGTTGTTTGGAACGCCACCACTGTCCATCCAGCTCTATGGACGGCACTGCCTATATCTGGCTCTAATTCGTCGACGGTTGTGATCAGCCGAATGACCTCTGCCGAGAACACTCAGAATGAGTTTGTGAGTTATTGCAACATAGGAGCGTTTCACTGCTATCAAGGCTTCTCATGAAGAATTCCGGAATCTTGCTGCCGGAAGGCCTCCGGCTGTTCCGGGTGAACATCTCCTTGTAAATCGCCCGTGGTTTCTTGTACACCCGTGAACGTTGGCCAGATTATGCAGATTGCATTGCTGCACAATTGCGCCTGCCTAGCTCTGCCGCGGTTGCAAACTTTCAGGCGTGGCAGCCAGATAGGCTGGAACCCGTAGGACACTGCCAGCGGACTGGGTATATCTGCTTCCCGTTCTTCTCACCTGAGTGCTACTGATTCCAGCTTTGAGGGCTACACTCGACTCAACGGGAGCAGTAAGTTGAACCTCAACTTACAGCAATTTGTGAAAGTGTTGAGAACTAGAGCTCAGTTATTTGGCACGCCACCACTGTCCATCAAGCACTATGGACGGCACTGCCTACATCTGGCTCTAATTAGTCGATGGTTGTGTTCAGCCGAATGACCTCTGCCGGGAACACTCAGAATGAGGTTCTGAGTTATTGCAACATAGGAGCGTTTCACTGCTTTCAAGGCTTCTCAGGAAGAATTCCGGAATCTTGCTGCCGGCAGGCCTCCTACTGTTCCGGGTGCACATCTCCCTGTAAATCCCCCGTGGTTTCTTGTACACCCGTGAACGTTGGCCAGATTATGCAGTTTGCATTGCTGCACAATTGCACCTGCCTAGCTCTGCGGCGGTTGCAAACATTCAGGCGTGGCAACCAGATAGGCTGGAACCCGTAGGACACTGCCAGCGGACTGGGTATATCTGCTTCCCGTTCTTCTCACCTGAGTGCTACTGACTCCAGCTTTGACGGCTACACTCTACTCAACCGGAGCAGTAAGTTGAACCTCAACATATGGCACTTTGTGAAAGTGTTGAGAACTAGAGCTCAGTTGTTTGGCACTCCACCACTGTCCATCCAGCACTATGGCCGGCACTGCCTACATCTGGCTCTAATTAGTCCACGGTTGTGTTCAGCCGAATGACCTCTGCCGGGAACACTCAGAATGAGGTTCTGAGTTCTTGCAACATGGGAGCGTTTCACTGCTTTCAAGGCTTCTTAGGAAGAATTCCGGAATCTTGCTGCCGGTAGGCCTCCGGCTGTTCCGGGTGAACATCTGCATGTAAATCCCCCGTGGTTTCTTGTACACCCCTGAAATTTGGCCAGGTTATGCAGTTTGCATTGCTGCACCATTGCTCCTGCTTAGCTCGGCCTCGGTTGCAAACATTCAGGCGTGGCAGCCAGATAGGCTGGTCCCTGTAGGACCCTGCCAGTGGACTGGGTATATCTGCTTCCCGTGCTTCTCACCTGAGTGCTACTGATTCCAGCTTTGACAGCTACACTCTACTCAACCGGAGCAGTAAGTTGAACCTCAACATATGGCACTTTGTGAAAGTGTTGAGAAATAGAGCTCAGTTGTTTGGCACTCCACCACTGTCCATCCAGCACTATGGCCCGCACTGCCTACATCTGGCTCTAATTAGTCCACGGTTGTTTTCAGCCGAATGACCTCTGCCAGGAACACTCAGAATGAGTTTCTGAGTTATTGCAACATAGGATCGTTTCACTGCTTTCAAGGCTTCTCAGAAAGAATTCCGGAATCTTGCTGCCGGCAGGCCTCCGGCTGTTCCGGGTGAACATCTCCTTGTAAATCCCCCATGGTGTCTTCTACACCAGTGAAATTTGGCCAGGTTTTGCAGTTTGCATTGATGCACAATTGCGCCTGCCTAGCTCGGCCGCAGTTGCAAACATTCAGGCGTGGCAGCCAGATTGTCTGGTCGCCGTAGGACACTGTCAGCGGACTGGGTATATCTGCTTCCCGTTCTTCTCAGCTGAGTGCTACTGATTCCAGCTTTGAGGGCTACACTCTACTCAACCGGAGCAGTAAGTTGAACCTCAACTTATGGCACTTTGTGAAACTGTTGAGAACTAGAGCTCAGTTGTTTGGCATGCCACCACTGTCCATCCAGCACTGTGGACGGTACTGCCTACATCTGGCTCTAATTAGTCCACGGTTGTGTTCAGCCGAATGACCTCTGCCGGGAACACTCAGATTGAGCTTATGAGTTATTGCAAAATAGGAGCGTTTCACTGCTTTCAAGGCTTCTCAGGAAGAATTCCGGAATCTTGCTGCCGTCAGGCCTCCGGCTGTTCCGGGTGAATATCTCCTTGTAAATTCCCCGTTTTTTCTTGTACACCAGTGAAATTTGGGCAGGTTATGCAGTTTGCATTGCTGCACAATTGCGCCTGCCTAGCTCGGCCGCGGTTGCAAACATTCAGGCGTGGCAATCAGATAGGCTGGTCCCCGTAGGACACTGCCAGAGGACTGGGTATATCTGCTTCCCATTCTTCTCACATGAGTGCTACTGAATCCAGCTTTGACGGCTACACTCTACTCAACCGGAGCAGTAAGGTGAACACCAACATATGGCACTTTGTGAAAGTGTTGAGAACTAGAGCTCAGTTGTTTGGCACGCCACCACTGTCCATCCAGCACAAAGGACGGCACTGCCTACATCTGGCTCTAATTAGTCCACGGTTGTGTTCAGCCGAATGACCTCTGTCGGGAACACTCAGAATCAGGTTCTGAGGTATGGCAACATAGGAGCGTTTCACTGCTTTCAAGGCTTCTCAGGAAGAATTTCCGAATCTTGCTGCCGGCAAGCCTCGGGCTGTTCCGGGTGAACATCTCCTTGTAAATTCCCCGTTTTTTCTTGTACACCAGTGAAATTTGGGCAGGTTATGCAGTTTGCATTGCTGCACAATTGCGCCTTCTTAGCTCTGCCGCGGTTGCAAACATTCAGGCATGGCAGCCAGATAGCCTGGAACCCGTAGGACACTGCCAGCGAACTGGATATATCTGCTTCCCGTTCTGCTCACCTGAGTGCTACGGATTCCTGCTTTGACGGCTACACTCGACTCAACCGGAGCAGTAAGTTGAACCTCAACTTATGGCACTTTGTGAAACTGTTGAGAACTAGGGCTCAGTTGTTTGGAACGCCACCACTGTCCATCCAGCTCTATGGACGGCACTGCCTATATCTGGCTCTAATTCGTCGACGGTTGTGATCAGCCGAATGACCTCTGCCGAGAACACTCAGAATGAGTTTGTGAGTTATTGCAACATAGGAGCGTTTCACTGCTATCACGGCTTCTCATGAAGAATTCCGGAATCTTGCTGCCGGAAGGCCTCCGGCTGTTTTGGTGAACATCTCCTTGTAAATCGCCCGTGGTTTCTTGTACACCCGTGAACGTTGGCCAGATTATGCAGATTGCATTGCTGCACAATTGCGCCTGCCTAGCTCTGCCGCGATTGCAAACTTTCAGGCGTGGCAGCCAGATAGGCTGGAACCCGTAGGACACTGCCAGCGGACTGGGTATATCTGCTTCCCGTTCTTTTCACCTGAGTGCTACTGATTCCAGCTTTGAGGGCTACACTCGACTCAACGGGAGCAGTAAGTTGAACCTCAACTTATGGCAATTTGTGAAAGTGTTGAGAACTAGAGCTCAGTTATTTGGCACGCCACCACTGTCCATCAAGCACTATGGACGGCACTGCCTACATCTGGCTCTAATTAGTCGATGGTTGTGTTCAGCCGAATGACCTCTGCCGGGAACACTCAGAATGATGTTCTGAGTTATTGCAACATAGGAGCGTTTCACTGATTTCAAGGCTTCTCATGAAGAATTTCGGAATCTTGCTGCCGGCAGGCCTCCGGCTGTTCCGGGTGGACATCTCCTTGTAAATCCCCCGTGGTTTCTTGTACACCCGTGAAATTTGGCCAGGTTATGCAGTTTGCATTGCTGCACAATTGCGCCTGCCTAGCTCCGCCGCGGTTGCAAACATTCAGGCGTGGCAGCCAGATATGCTGGTCCCCGGAGGACACTGCTAGTGGACTGGGTATATCTGCTTCCCGTTCTTCTCACCTGAGTGCTACTGATTCCAGCTTTGACGGCTACACTCTACTCAACCGGAGCAGTAAGTTGAACCTCAACTTTTGGCACTTTGTGAAAGTGTTGAGAACTAGAGCTCAGTTGTTTGGCACGCCACCACTGTACATCCAGCACTATGGACGGCACTGCCTACATCTGGCTCTAATTAGTCTAATGTTGTGTTCAGCCGAATGACCTCTGCCGGGAACACTCAGAATGAGGTTCTGAGTTATTGCAACATAGGAGCGTTTCACTGCTTTCAAGGCTTCTCAGGAAGAATTCCGGAATCTTGCTGCCGGCAGGCCTCAGTCTGTTCCATGTGATCATCTCCTTGTAAATCCCCCGACGTTTCTTGAACACCCGTGAAATTTAGCCAGTCTATGCAGTTTGCATTGCTGCACAATTGCACCTGCCTAGCTCGGCCGCGATTGCAAACATTCAGGCGTGGCAGCCAGATAGGCTGGTCCCCGTAGGACACTGCCAGCGGACTGGGTATATCTGCTTCCCGTTCTTCTCACCTGAGTGCTACTGATTCCAGCTTTGACGGCTACACTCTACTCAACCGGAACAGTAAGTTGAACCTCAACTTATGGCAATTTGTGAAACTGTGTAGAACTAGAGCTCAGTTGTTTCGCATACCACAACGGTCCATCCTGCCCTATGGACGGCACTGCCTACATCTGGCTCTAATTAGTCCAATGTTGTGTTCAGCCGAATGACCTCTGCCGGGAACACTCAGAATGAGGTTGTGAGTTATTGCAACATAGGAGCGTTTCACTGCTTTCAAGGCTTTTCAGGAAGAATACCGGAATCTTGCTGCCGGCAGGCCTCCGGCTGTTCCGGGTGAACATATCCTTGTAAATCCCCCGTGGTTTCTGGTACACCCGTGAAATTTGGCCAGGTTATGCAGTTTGCATTGCTTTACAATTGTGCCTGCCTAGCTCTGCCGCGGTTGCAAACATTCAGGCGTGGCATTCAGATAGGCTGGTCCCCGTAGGACACTGCCAGCGGAGTGGGTATATCTGCTTCCTGTTCTTCTCACCTGAGTGCTACTGATTCCAGCTTTTACTGCTACACTCTACTCAACCGGAGCAGTAAGTTGAACCTCAACTTATGGCACTTTGTGAAACTGTTGAGAACTAGAGCTCAGATGATTGGCACGCCACCACTGTCCATCCAGCCCTATGGACGGCACTGACTACATCTGGTTCTAATTAGTACAAGGTTGTGTTCAGCGGAATGACCTCTGCCGGGAACACTCAGAATGAGGTTCTCAGTTATTGCAACGTAGGAGCGTTTCACTGCTTTCAAGGCTTCTCAGCAAGAATTTCGGAATCTTGTTGCCGGCAGGCCTCTGGCTGTTCCGGGTGATCATCTCCTTGTAAATCCCCCGTGGTTTCTTGTACACCCGTGAAATTTGGCCAGGTTATGCAGTTTGCATTGTTGCACAATTGCGCCTGCCTAGCTCGGCCGCGGTGGCAAACATTCTGGCGTGGCAGCCAGATAGGCTGGTCCCCGTAGGACACTGCCAGCCCACTGGGTATATCTGCTTCCCGTTCTTCCCAACTGAGTGCTACTGATTCCTGCTTTGAGGGCTACACTCTACTCAACCGGAGTACAAAGTTGAACCTCAACTTATAGCACTTTGTGAAACTGTTGAGAACTAGAGCTCAGTTGTTTGGCACGCCACCACTGTCCATCCAGCACTATGGACGCCACTGAATACATCTGGCTCTAATTAGTCCACGGTTGTGTTCAGCGGAATGACCTCTGACGGGAACACTCAGCATGAGGTTCTGAGTTATTGCAACATAGGAGCGTTTCACTGCTTTCAAGGCTTCTCAGGAAGAATTCCGGAATCTTGCTGCTGCAGGCGTCCGGCTGTTCCGAGTGAACATCTCCTTGTAAATCCCCCGTGGTTTCTTGTACACCCGTGAAATTTGGCCAGGCTATGCAGTTTGCATTGCTGCACAATTGCGCCTGCCTAGCTCGGCCGCGGTTGCAAACATTCAGGCGTTTCAGCCAGACAGGCTGGTCCCCGTAGGACACTGCCAGCAGACTGGGTATATCTGCTTCCCGTTCTTCTCATCTGAGTGCTACTGATTCCGGCTTTGACCGCTACACTCTACTCAACCGGAGCAGTAAGTTGAACCTCAACTTATGGCACTTTGTGAAACTGTGGAGAACTAGAGCTCAGATGATTGGCACGCCACCACTGTCTATCCAGCACTATGGACGGCACTGCCTACATCTGGCTCTAATTAGTCCACGGTTGTGTTCAGCCGAATGACCTCTGCCAGGAACACTCAGAATGAGGTTCTGAGTTATTTCAACATAGGAGCGTTTCACTGCTTTCAAGGCTTCTCAGGAAGAATTCCGTAATCTTGCTGCCGGCAGGCTTCCGTCTGTTCTGGGTGAACATCTCCTTGTAAATCCCCCGTGGTTTCTTGTACACCCGTGAAATTTGGCCAGGTTATGCAGTTTGCATTGCTGCACAATTGCGCCTGCCTAGCTCCGGCGCGGTTGCAAACATTCAGGCGTGGCAGCCAGATAGGCTGGTCCCCGGAGGACACTGCCAGTGGACTGGGTATATCTGCTTCCCGTTCTTCTCACCTGAGTGCTACTGATTCCAACTTTGACGGCTACACTCTACTCAACCGGAGCAGTAAGTTGAACCTCAACTTATGGCACTTTGTGAGACTGTTGAGAACTAGAGCTCAGTTGTTTGGCACGCCACCACTGTCCATCCAGCACTATGGACGGCACTGCCTACATCTGGCTCTAATTAGTCCACGGTTGTGTTTAGCCGAATGACCTTTCCAGGAACACTCAGAATGAGGTTCTGAGTTTTTGCATCATAGGAGCGTGTCACTGCTTTCAAGGCTTCTCAGGAAGAATTCCGGAATCTTGCTGCCGGCAGGCCTCTGGCTGTTCCGGGTGAACATCTCCTTGTAAATCCCCCGTGGTTTCTTGTACACCCGTGAAATTTGGCCAGGTTATGCAGTTTGCATTGCTGCACAACTGCGCCTGCCAAGCTCTGCCGCGGTTGCAAACATTTAGGCGTGGCAGCCAGATGGGCTGGTCACCTTAGGACACTGCCAGCGGACTGGGTATATCTGCTTCACGTTCTTCTCATCTGAGTGCTACTGATTCCAGCTTTGACGGCTACACTCGACTCAACCGGAGCAGTAAGTTGAACCTCAATTTATGGCACTTTGTGAAAGTGTTGAGAACTAGAGCTTAGTTGTTTGGCACGCCACCACTGTCCATCCAGCACTATGGACGAAACTGCCTACATCTGGCTCTAATTAGTACACGGTTGTGTTCAGCCGAAGGACCTCTGCCGGGAACACTGAGAATGAGGTTCTGAGTTATTGCAACATAGGAGCGTTTCACTGCTTTCAAGGCTTCTAAGGAAGGATTCCGGAATCTTGCTGCCGGCAGGCCTCCGGCTGTTCCGGGTGAACATCTCCTTGTAAATCCCCCGTGGTTTCTTGTATACCCGTGAAATTTGGCCAGGTTATGTAGTTTGAATTGGTGCACAATTGCGCCTGCCTAGCTCTGCCGCGGTTGCAAACATTCAGGCGTGGCAGCCAGATATGCTGGTCCCCGTAGGACACTGCCAGTGGATTGGGTATATCTGCTTCCCGTTCTTCTCACCTGAGTGCTACTGATTCCAGGTTTGACGGCTACACTCTACTCAACCGGAGCAGTAAGTTGAACCTCAACTTATGGCACTTTGTGAAACTGTTGAGAACTAGGGCTCAGTTGTTTGGCACGGCACCACTGTCCATGCAGCACTATGGACGGCACTGCCTACATCTGGCTCTAATTAGTCCACGGTTGTGTTCAGCCGAATGACGTCTGCCGGGAACACTCAGAATGAGCTTATGAGTTATTGCAACATAGGAGCGTTTCACTGCTTTCAAGGCTTCTCAAGAAGAATTTCGGAATCTTGCTGCCAGCAGGCATCCGGCTGTTTTGGGTGAACATCTCCTTGTAAATCCCCCGTGGTTTCTTCTACACCCGTGAAATTTGGCCAGGTTATGCAGTTTGAATTGCTGCACAATTGCGCCTGCCTAGCTCGGGCGCGCTTGCAAACATTCAGGCGTGGCAGCCAGATAGGCTGGTCCCCGTAGGACACTGAGAGCGGACTGGGTATATGTGCTTCCCGTTCTTCTCACCTGAGTGCTACTGATTCCAGCTTTGACGGCTACACTCTACTCAACCGGAGCAGTAAGTTGAACCTCAACTTATGGCACTTTGTGAAAGTGTTGAGAACTAGAGCTCAGTTGTTTGGCACGCCACCACTGTCCATACAGCACTATGGACAGCACTGCCTACATCTGGCTCTAATTACTCCACGGTTGCGTTCAGCCGAATGACCTCTGCCGGGAACACTCAGAATGAGGTTCTGAGTTATTGCAACATAGGAGCGTTTCACTGCTTTCAAGGCTTCTCAGGAAGAATTTCGGAATCTTGCTGCCGGCAGGCCTCTGGCTGTTCCAGGTGAACATCTCCTTGTAAATCCCCCGTGGTTTCTTGTACACCCGTGAAATTTGGCCAGGTTATGCATTTTGCATTGCTTCACAATTGAGCCTGCCTAGCTCCGCTGTGGTTGCAAACATTAGGGTGTGACAGCCAGATAGGCTGGTCCCCGTAGGACACTTCCAGAGGACTGGGTATATCTGTTTCCCGTTCTTCTCACCTGAGTGCTACTGCAACCAGGTTTGATGGCTACACTCTACTCAACCGGAGCAGTAAGTTGAACCTCAACTTATGGCACTTTGTGAAATGTTGAGAACTATGGCTCAGTTGTTTTGCACGCCACCACTGTCCATCCAGCACTATGGACGGAACTGTATACATCTGGCTCTAATTAGTCCACGGTTGTGTTCAGCCGAATGACCTCTGCCGGGAACACTCAGAATGAGGTTCTGAGTTGTTGCAGCATAGGAGCATTTCACTGCTTTCAAGGCTTCTCAGGAAGAATTCCGGAATCTTGCTGCCGGCAGGCCTCCAGCTGTTTCGGGTGAACATCTCCTTGTAAATCCACCGTGGTTTCTTTTACACCCGTGAAATTTGGCCAGGTTATGCAGTTTGCATTGCTGCACAATTGTGCCTGCCTAGCTCGGCTGCGGTTGCAAACATTCAGGGGTGGCAGCCAGATATGCTGGTCACCGTAAGACACTGACAGTGCACTGGTTATATCTGCTTCCCGTTCTTCTCACCTGAGTGCTACTGATTCCAGCTTTGATGGCTACACTCTACTCAACCGGAGAACAAAGTTGAACCTCAACTTATGGCACTTTGTGAAACTGTTGAGAACTTGAGCTCAGGTGTTTGGCACGCCACCACTGTCCATCTAGAACTATGGACGGCACTGCCTACATCTGGCTCTAATTAGTACACAGTTGTGTTCAGCCGAATGACCTCTGCCGGGAACACTCAGAATGAGTTTCTGAGTTATTGCAACATAGGAGCGTTTCACTACTACCTAGGCTTTTCAGGAAAAATTCCGGAATTTTGCTGCCGGCAGGTCTCCGCCTGTTCCCCGTGAACATCTCCTTGTAAATCCCCCGTGGTTTCTTGTACACCCATGAAATTTGGCCAGGTCATGCAGTTTGCATTGCTGCACAATTGCGCCTGCCTAGCTCTGCCGTGGTTGCAAACATTCAGGCGTGGCAGCCAGATAGGCTGGTCCCCGGATGACACTGCCAGTGGACTGGGTATATCTGCTTCCCGTTCTTCTCACCTGAGTGCTACTGGTTCCAGCTTTGACGGCTACACTCTACTCAACCGGAGCAGTAAGTTGAACCTCAACTTATGGCACTTTGTGAATCTGTTGAGAACTAGAGCTCAGTTGTTTGGCACGCCACCACTGTCCATCCAGCACTATGGACGGCACTGCCTACATCTGGCTCTAATTAGTCCACGGTTGTGTTCAGCCGAGTGACCTCTGCCGGGAACACTCAGAATGAGGTTCTGAGTTATTGCAACATAGGAGCGTTTCACTGCTTTCAAGGCTTCTCAGGAAGAATTCCGGAATCTTGCTGCCGGAAAGGCCTCTGGCTGTTCCGGGTGAACATCTCTTTGCAAATCCCCCGTGGTTTCTTGTACACTCGTGAATTTGGCCAGGTTATGTAGTTTGCATTGCTGCACAATTGCGCCTGCCTAGCTCGGCCACGGTTGCAAACATTCACGCGTGGCAACCAGATAGGGTTGTCCCCATAGGACGCTGCCAGCGGACTGAGTATATCTGCTTCCCGTTCTTCTCACCTGAGTGCTACTTATTCCAGCTTTGACGGCTACACTCTACTCAACCGGAGCAGTAAGTTGAAACTCAACTTATGGCACTTTGTGAAACTGTGGAGAACTACAGCTCAGTTGTTTGGCACGCCACCACTGTCCATCCAGCCCTATGGACGGCACTGCCTACATCTGGCTCTAATTAGTCCACGGTTGTGTTCAGCCGAATGACCTCTGCCGGGAACACTCAGAATGAGGTTCTGAGTTATTGGAACATAGGAGCGTTTCACTGCTATCAACGCTTGTCAGGTAAAATTCCGGAATCTTGCTGCCGGCAGGCCTCCGGCTGTTCCGGGTGGACATCTCCTTGTAAATCCCCCGTGGTTTCTTGTACACCCGTGAAATTTGGCCAGGTTATGCAGTTTGCATTGCTGCACAATTGCGCCTGCCTAGCTCGGCCGTGGTTGCAAACATTCAGGTGTGGCAGCCAGATAGGCTGGTCCCCGTAAGACACTGCCAGCGGACAGGGTATATCAGCTTCACGTTCTTCTCACCTGAGTGCTACTGACTCCAGCTTTGACCGCTACACTCTACTCAACCGGAGCAATAAGTTGAACCTCAACTTATGGCACTTTGTGAAACTGTTGAGAACTAGAGCTCAGTTGTTTGGCACGCCACCACTGTCCATCCAGCACTATGGACGGCACTGCCTACATCTGGCTCTAATTAGTCCACGGTGGTGTTCAGCCGAATGACCTCTGCCGGGAACACTCAGAATTAGGTTCTGAGTTACTGCAACATAGGAGCGTTTCACTGCTTTCAAGGCTTCTCAGGAAGAATTCCGGAATCTTGCTGCCGGCAGCCCTCCGGCTGTTCCGGGTGAACATCTTCTTGTAAATCCCCCGTGGTTTCTTGTACACCCGTGAAATTTGGCCAGGTTATGCAGTTTGCATTACTGCACAATTGCGACTGCCTAGCTCGGCCGCGGTTGCAAACATTCAGGCGTTTCAGCCAGACAGGCTGGTCCGCGTAGGACACTGCCAGCGAACTGGGTATATCTGCTTCCCGTTCTTCTCACCTGAGAGCTACTGATTCCAGCTTTGACGGCTACAATCTACTCAACCGGAGCAGTAAGTTGAACCTCAACTTATGGCACTTTGTGAAACTGTGGAGAACTAGAGCTCAGATGATTTGCACGCCACCACAGTCCATCCAGCACGATGGACCGCACTGCCTACATCTGGCTCTAATTAGTCCACGGTTGTGTTCAGCCGAATGACCTCTGCCGGGCACACTCAGAATGAAGTTCTCAGTTATTGCAACATAGGAGCGTTTCACTGCTTACAAGGCTTCTCAGGAAGAATTTCAGAATCTTGCTGCAGGAAGGCCTCTGGGAGTTCCAGGTGAACATCTCCTTGTAAATCCCCGGTGGTTTCTTGTACACCCGTGAAATTTGGCGAGGTTATGCAGTTTGCATTGCTGCACAATTGGGCGTGCCTACCTCGGCCGCGGTTGCAAACATTCAGGCGTGGCAATCAGATAGGCTGGTTCCCAAAGGACATTGCCAGCGGACTGGGTATATCTGCTTCCCGTTCTTCTCACCTGAGTGCTACTGATTCCAGCTTTGTCCGCTACACTCTACTCAGCCGGAGCAGTAAGTTGAACCTCAACTTATGGCACTTTGTGAAAGTGTTGAGAAATAGAGCTCAGTTGTTTGGTACGCCACCACTGTCCATCCAGCACTATGGAGCGCACTGCCTACATCTGGCTCTAATTAGTCCACCGTTGTATTCAGCCGAATGACCTCTCCCGGGAACACTCAGAATGAGGTTCTGAGTTATTGCAACATAGGAGCGTTTCACTGCTTTCAAGGCTTCTCAGGAAGAATTCCGGAATCTTGCTGCCGGCAGGCCTCCGGCTGTTCCGGGTGAACATCTCCTTGTAAATCCCCCGTGGTTTCTTGTACACCCGTGAAATTTGGCCAGGTTATGCAGTTTGCATTGCTGCACAATTGCGCCTTCTTAGCTCTGCCGCGGTTGCAAACATTCAGGCATGGCAGCCAGATAGGCTGGTCCCCATAGGACAGTGCCAGCGGACTTGGTATATCAGCTTCCCGTTCTTCTCACCTCAGTACTACTGATTCCAGCTTTGACGGCTAAACTCTACTCAACCGGAACAGTAAGTTGAACCTCAACTTATGGCACTTTGTGAAACTTTTGAGAACTAGAGCTCAGTTGTTTGGCACGCCACCACTGTACATCCAGCACTATGGACGGCACTGCCTACATCTGGCTCTAATTAGTCCACGGTTGTGTTCAGCTGAATGACTTCTGCCGGGAACACTGAGAATGAGGTTCTGAGTTATTGCAACATAGGAGCTTTTCACTGTTTTCAAGGCTTCTCAGGAAGAATTCCGGAACCTTGCTGCCGTCAGGCCTCCGGCTGTTCCGGGTGAATATCTCCTTGTAAATTCCCCGTTTTTTCTTGTACACCAGTGAAATTTGGGCAGGTTATGCAGTTTGCATTGCTGCACAATTGCGCCTGCCTAGCTCGGCCGCGGTTGCAAACATTCAGGCGTGGCAATCAGATAGGCTGGTCCCCGTAGGACACTGCCAGAGGACTGGGTATATCTGCTTCCCATTCTTCTCACATGAGTGCTACTGAATCCAGCTTTGACGGCTACACTCTACTCAACCGGAGCAGTAAGGTGAACACCAACATATGGCACTTTGTGAAAGTGTTGAGAACTAGAGCTCAGTTGTTTGGCACGCCACCACTGTCCATCCAGCACAAAGGACGGCACTGCCTACATCTGGCTCTAATTAGTCCACGGTTGTGTTCAGCCGAATGACCTCTGTCGGGAACACTCAGAATCAGGTTCTGAGGTATGGCAACATAGGAGCGTTTCACTGCTTTCAAGGCTTCTCAGGAAGAATTTCCGAATCTTGCTGCCGGCAAGCCTCGGGCTGTTCCGGGTGAACATCTCCTTGTAAATTCCCCGTTTTTTCTTGTACACCAGTGAAATTTGGCCAGGTTATGCAGTTTGCATTGCTGCACAATTGCGCCTTCTTAGCTCTGCCGCGGTTGCAAACATTCAGGTATGGCAGCCAGATAGCCTGGAACCCGTAGGACACTGCCAGCGAACTGGATATATCTGCTTCCCGTTCTGCTCACCTGAGTGCTACGGATTCCTGCTTTGACGGCTACACTCGACTCAACCGGAGCAGTAAGTTGAACCTCAACTTATGGCTCTTTGTGAAACTGTTGAGAACTAGGGCTCAGTTGTTTGGAACGCCACCACTGTCCATCCAGCTCTATGGACGGCACTGCCTATATCTGGCTCTAATTCGTCGACGGTTGTGATCAGCCGAATGACCTCTGCCGAGAACACTCAGAATGAGTTTGTGAGTTATTGCAACATAGGAGCGTTTCACTGCTATCACGACTTCTCATGAAGAATTCCGGAATCTTGCTGCCGGAAGGCCTCCGGCTGTTTTGGTGAACATCTCCTTGTAAATCGCCCGTGGTTTCTTGTACACCCGTGAACGTTGGCCAGATTATGCAGATTGCATTGCTGCACAATTGCGCCTGCCTAGCTCTGCCGCGATTGCAAACTTTCAGGCGTGGCAGCCAGATAGGCTGGAACCCGTAGGACACTGCCAGCGGACTGGGTATATCTGCTTCCCGTTCTTTTCACCTGAGTGCTACTGATTCCAGCTTTGAGGGCTACACTCGACTCAACGGGAGCAGTAAGTTGAACCTCAACTTATGGCAATTTGTGAAAGTGTTGAGAACTAGAGCTCAGTTATTTGGCACGCCACCACTGTCCATCAAGCACTATGGACGGCACTGCCTACATCTGGCTCTAATTAGTCGATGGTTGTGTTCAGCCGAATGACCTCTGCCGGGAACACTCAGAATGATGTTCTGAGTTATTGCAACATAGGAGCGTTTCACTGATTTCAAGGCTTCTCATGAAGAATTTCGGAATCTTGCTGCCGGCAGGCCTCCGGCTCTTCCGGTTGAACATCTCCTTGTAAATCCCCCGTGGTTTCTTGTACACCCGTGAAATTTGGCCAGGTTATGCAGTTTGCATTGCTGCACAATTGCGCCTGCCTAGCTCGGCCGCGGTTGCAAACATTCAGGGGTGGCAGCCAGATAGGCTGGAACCCGTAGGACACTGCCAGCGGACTGGGTATATCTGCTTCCCGTTCTTCTCAATTGAGTGCTACTGATTCCAGCTTTGACGGCTACACTCTACTCAACCGGAGCAGTAAGATGAACCACAACTTATGGCACTTTGTGAAAGTGTTGAGAACTAGAGCTCAGTTGTTTGGCACGCCACCACTGTCCATCCAGCACTAAGGACGGCACTGCCTACATCTGGCTCTAATTAGTCTAATGTTGTGTTCAGCCGAATGACCTCTGCCGGGAACACTCAGAATGAGGTTCTGAGTTATTGCAACATAGGAGCGTTTCACTGCTTTCAAGGCTTCTCAGGAAGAATTCCGGAATCTTGCTGCTGGCAGGCCTCGGGCTGTTCCGGGTGAACATCTCCTTGTAAATCCCCCGTGGTTTCTTGTAAACCCGTGAAATTTGGCCAGGTTATGCAGTTTGCATTGCTGCACAATTGCGCCTGCCTAGCTCTGCCGCAGTTGCAAACATTCAGGCGTGGCAGCCAGGCAGGCTGGAACCCGTAGAACACTGCCAGCGGACTGGATATATCTGCTTCCCGTTCTACTCACCTGAGTGCTACTGATTCCAGCTTTGACGGCTACACTCGACTCAACCGGAGCAGTAAGTTGAACCTCAACTTATGGCACTTTGTGAAACTGTTGAGAACTAGGGCTCAGTTGTTTGGAACGCCACCACTGTCCATCCAGCTCTATGGACGGCACTGCCTATATCTGGCTCTAATTAGTCGACGGTTGTGTAGAGCCGAATGACCTCTGCCGAGAACACTCAGAATGAGGTTCTGAGTTACTGCAACATAGGAGCGTTTCACTGCTATCAAGGCTTCTCAGGAAGAATTCCCGAATCTTGCTGCCGGCAGGCCTCCTACTGTTCCGGGTGCACATCTCCCTGTAAATCCCCAGTGGTTTCTTGTACACCCGTGAACGTTGGCCAGATTATGCAGTTTGCATTGCTGCACAATTCTATCCAGGCTTCTGAGGAAGAATTCCGGAATCTTGCTGCCGGCAGGACTGCTACTGTTCCGGTGAACATCTCCTTGTAAATCCCCAGTGGTTTATTGTACACCCGTGAAATTTGGCCAGGTTATGCAGTTTGCATTGCTGCAGAATTGCGCCTGCCTTGCTCGGCCGCGGTTGCAAACATTCAGGCGTGGCAGCCAGATAGGCTGGAACCCGTAGGACACTGCCAGCGGCCTGGGTATATCTGCTTCCCGTTCTTCTCACCTGAGTGCTACTGATTCCAGCTTTGACGGCTACACTCTACTCAACCGGAGCAGTAAGGTGAACCTCAACTCATGGCACTTTGTGAAAGTGTGGAGAATTAGAGCTCAGTTGTTTGGCACGAAACCACTGTCCATCCAGCACTAAGGACGGCACTGCCTACATCTGGCTCTAATTAGTCCACGGTTGTGTTCAGCTGAATGACTTCTGCCGGGAACACTCAGAATGAGGTTTTGAGTTATTGCAACATAGGAGCGTTTCACTGCTATCAAGGCTTCTCAGGAAGAATTACGGAATCTTGCTGCCGGCAGGCCTCCGGCTGTTCCGGGTGAATATCTCCTTGTAAATCCCCCATGGTTTCTTGTACACCCATGAACTTTGGCCAGGTTATGCAGTTTGCATTGCTGCACAATTGCGCCTGCCTAGCTCAGCCGCGGTTGCAAACATTCAGGCGTGGCAGCCAGATAGGCTGCTCCCCGTCAGACAATGCCAGCGGACTGGGTATATCTGCTTCCCCTTCTTCTCACCTGAGTGCTACTGATGCCAGCTTTGTCGGCTACACTCTACTCAACCGGAGCAGTAAGTTGAACCTCAACTTATGGAACTTTGTTAAACTGTTGAGAACTAAAGCTCAGTTGTTTGGCACGCCACCACTCTCCATCCAGCACTATGGACGGCACTGCCTACATCTGGCTCTAATTAGACCACGGTTGTGTTCAGCCGAATGACCTCTGCCGGGAACACTCAGAATGAGGTTCTGAGTTCTTGCAACATAGGAGCGTTTCACTGCTTTCAAGGCTTCTCAGGAAGAATTCTAGAATCTTGCTGCTGGCACGCCTCTGGCTGTTCCGGGTGAACATCTCCTTGTAAATCCCCCGTGGTTTTTTGTACACCTGTGAAATTTGGAGAGGTTATGCAGTTTGCATTGCTGTACAATTGCGCCTGCCTGGCTCTGCCGCGGTTGCAAACATTCAGGCGTGGCAGCCAGATAGGCTGGTCCCCGTAGGACACTGCCAGTAGACTGGGTATATCTGCTTCCCGTTCTTCTCACCTCAGTGCTACTGATTCCAGCTTTGATGGCTACAATCTACTCAATCGGAGCAGTAAGGTGAACCTCAACCTATGGCACTTTGTGAAACTGTTGTGAACTAGAGCTCAGTTGTATGGCAGGCCACCACGGTCCATCCAGCACTATGGACGGCAATGACTACATCTGTCTCTAATTAGTCCACGGTTGTGTTCAGCCGTATGACCTCTGCCGGGAACACTCAGAATGAGGTTCTGAGTTATTGCAACATAGGAGCGTTTCACTGCTTTCAAGGCTTCTCAGGAAGAATTCGGGAATCTTGCTGCCGGCAGTCCTCCGGCTGTTCCGGGTGAACATCTCCTTGTAAATCCCCCGTGGTTTTTTGTACACCCGTGAAATTTGGCCAGGTTATGCAGTTTGCATTGCTGCACAATTGCGCCTGCCTGGCTCGGCCTCGGTTGCAAACATTCAGGCGTGGCAGCCAGATAGGCTGCTCCCCGTAGGACAGTGCCAGCGGACTCGGTATATCTGCTTCCCGTTCTTCTCACCTGAGTGCTACTGATGCCAGCTTTGACGGCTACACTCAACTCAACCGGAGCAGTAACTTGAACCTCAACTTATTGCACTTTGTGAAAGTGCTGAGAACTAGAGCTCAATTGTTTGCATGCCACCAGTGTCCATCCACCCCTTCGGACGGAACTGTCAACATCTGGCTCTCATTAGTCCATGCCTGTGTTCAGCCGAATGACCTCTGCCGGGAAGACTCAGAATGAGGTTCTGAGTTATTGCAACATAGGTGCGTCTCACTGCTTTCAAGGCTTCTCAGGAAGAATTCCGGAATCTTGCTGCCTGCAGGCCTCCGGCTGTTCCGGGTGAACATCTCCTTGTAAATCCCCCGTGGTTTCTTGTACACCCATGAAATTTGGCCAGATTATGCAGTTTGCATTGCTGCACAATTGTGCCGCCTAGCTCGGCCGCGGTTGCAAACATTCAGGCCTGGCAGCCAGATAGGGTGGTCCGCGTAGGACACTTCCAGCGGACTGGGTATATCTGCTTCCCGTTCTTTTGACCTGAGTGCTACTGATTCCAGCTTTGACGGCTACACGCTACTCAACCGGAGCAGTAAGTTGAACCTCAACTTATGGCACCTTGTGAAACTGTTGAGAACTAGAGCTCAGTTGTTTGGCACGCCACTACTCTCCATCCAGCACTATGGCCGGCACTGCCTACATCTGGCTCTAATTAGTCCACGGTTGTGTTCAGCCGAATGACCTCTGCCGGGAACACTCAGAATGAGGTTCTGAGTTCTTGCAACATGGGAGCGTTTCACTGCTTTCAAGGCTTCTTAGGAAGAATTCCGGAATCTTGCTGCCGGCAGGCCTCCGGCTGTTCCGGGTGAACATCTGCATGTAAATCCCCCGTGGTTTCTTGTACACCCCTGAAATTTGGCCAGGTTATGCAGTTTGCATTGCTGCACAATTGCTCCTGCTTAGCTCCGCCTCGGTGCAAACATTCAGGCGTGGCAGCCAGATAGGCTGGTCCCCGTGGGACCCTGCCAGTGGACTGGGTATATCTGCTTCCCGTCCTTCTCACTTGAGTGCTACTGATTCCAGCTTTGACAGCTACACTCTACTCAACCGGAGCAGTAAGTTGAACCTCAATTTAGAGCACTTTGTGAAAGTACTGAGAACTAGAGCTCAGTTGTTTGGCAGGCCACCACTGTCCATCCAGCACTGTGGACGGTACTGCCTACATCTGGCTCTAATTAGTCCACGGTTGTGTTCAGCCGAATGACCTCTGCCGGGAACACTCAGAATGAGGTTCTGAGTTATTGCAACATAGGGGCATTTCACTGCTTTCAAGACTTCTCAGGAAGAATTCCCGAATCTTGCTGCCGGCAGGCCTCCGGCAGTTCAGGGTGAACATCTCCTTGTAAATCCCCCGTGGTTTCTTGTACACCCGTGAAATTTGGCCAGGTTATGCAGTTTGCATTGCTGCACAATTGCGCCTGCCTAGCTCGGCCGCGGTTGCAAACATTCCGGCGTGGCAGCCAGATAGGTTTGTCCCAGTAGGACTCTGCCAGCGGACTGGGTATATCTGCTTCCCGTTCTTCTTACCTGAGTGCTACTGATTCCAGCTTTGAGGGCTACACTCTACTCAACCGGAGCAGTAAGTTGAACCTCAACTTATGGCACTTTGTGAAACTGTTGATAACTAGAGCTCAGTTGTTTGGCACGCCACCACTGTCCATCCAGCACTATGGACGGCACTTCCTATATCTGGCTCTAATTAGTCCACGGTTGTGGTCAGCCGAATGACCTCTGCCAGGAACACTCAGAATGAGTTTCTGAGTTATTGCAACATAGGATCGTTTCACTGCTTTCAAGGCTTCTCAGAAAGAATTCCGGAATCTTGCTGCCAGCAGGCCTCCGGCTGTTCCGGGTGACCATCTCCTTGTAAATCCCCCATGGTGTCTTCTACACCAGTGAAATTTGGCCAGGTTTTGCAGTTTGCATTGATGCACAATTGCGCCTGCCTAGCTCGGCCGCAGTTGCAAACATTCAGGCGTGGCAGCCAGATAGGCTGGTCGCCGTAGGACACTGTCAGCGGACTGGGTATATCTGCTTCCCGTTCTTCTCAGCTGAGTGCTACTGATTCCAGCTTTGAGGGCTACACTCTACTCAACCGGAGCAGTAAGTTGAAACTCAACTTATGGCACTTTGTGAAAGTGTTGAGAACTAGAGCTCAGTTGTTTGGCATGCCACCACTGTCCATCCAGCACTGTGGACGGTACTGCCTACATCTGGCTCTAATTAGTCCACGGTTGTGTTCAGCCGAATGACCTCTGCCGGGAATACTCAGATTGAGCTTATGAGTTATTGCAACATAGGAGCGTTTCACTGCTTTCAAGGCTTCTCAGGAAGAATTCCGGAATCTTGCTGCCGTCAGGCCTCCGGCTGTTCCGGGTGAACATCTCCTTGTAAATTCCCCGTTTTTTCTTGTACACCAGTGAAATTTGGCCAGGTTATGCAGTTTGCATTGCTGCACAATTGCGCCTGCCTAGCTCGGCCGCGGTTTCAAACATTCAGGCGTGGCAGCCAGATAGGCTGGTCTCCGTAGGACATTGCCAGCGGACTGGGTATATCTGCTTCCTGTTCTTCTCACCTGTGTGCTACTGATTCCAGCTTTGACGGCTACACTCTACTCAACCGGAGCAGTAAGTTGAACCTCAAATTATGGGACTTTGTGAAAGTGTTGAGAACTAGAGCTCAGTTGTTTGGCACGCCACCACTGTCCATCGAGCACTATGGACGGCAATGCCTACATCTGGCTCTAATTAGTCCACGGTTGTGTTCAGCCGAATGACCTCTGCCAGGAACACTCAGAATGAGGTTCTGAGTTATTGCAACATAGGAGCGTTTCACTGCTTTCAAGGCTTCTCAGGAAGAATTCCGGAATCTTGCTGCTGGCAGGCCTCTGGCTGTTCCGGGTGAACATCTCCTTGTAAATCCCCCGTGGTTTCTTCTACACCCGTGAAATTTGGCCAGGTTATGCAGTTTGCATTGCTACACAATTGCGCCTCCCTAGCTCGGCCGCGGTTGCAAACATTCAGGCGTGGCAGCCAGATAGGCTGGTCCCATTATGTTACTGCCAGTGGACTGTGTATATGTGCTACACGTTCTTCTCACCTGAGTGCTACTGATTCCCGCTTTGACGGCTACACTCTACTCAACCGGAGCAGTAAGTTGAACCTCAACTTATGGCACTTTGTGAAAATGTTGAGAACTAGACCTCAGATGCTTGGCACACCACCATTCTCGATCCAGCCCTATGGACGGCACTGCACACATCTGGCTCTAATTTGTCCACGGTTGTGTTCAGCCGAATGACCTCTGCCGGGAACACTCAGAATGAGGTTCTGAGTTATTGCAACATAGGAGCGTTTCACTGCTTTCAACGCTTCTCAGGAAGAATTCCGGAATCTTGCTGCATGCAGGCCTCAGGCTGTTCCGGGTTAACATCTCCTTGTAAATCCCCCGTGGTTTCTTGTACACCCGTGAAATTTGGCCAGGTTATGCAGTTTGCATTGCTGCACAACGTTGCCTGCGAAGCTCTGCCGGGGTTGCAAACATTCAGGCGTGGCAGCCAGATTGGCTGGTCCCTGTAGTACACTGACAGCGGACTGGGTATATCTGTTTCCCCTTCTTCTCATCTGCGTGCTACTGATTTCAGCTTTGACGGCTACACTCTACTCTACCGGAGCAGTATGTTGAACCTCAAGTTATGGCACTTTGTGAAAGTGTTGAAGAGTAGAGCTCAGTTGTTTGCCATGCCACCACTGTCTATCCAGCACTATGGACGGCACTTCCTACATCTGGCTCTAATTAGTCCACGGTTGTGTTCAGCCCAATGACCTCTGCCGGGAACACTCAGAATGAGGTTCTGAGTTATTGCAACATAGGAGCGTTTCACTGCTTTCAAGGCTTCTCAGGAAGAATTCCGGAATTTTGCTGCCGGCAAGCCTCGGGCTGTTCCGGGTGAACATCTCCTTGTAAATCCCCGGTGGTTTCTTGTACACCCGTGAAATTTGGCCAGGTTATGCAGTTTGCATTGCTGCACAATTGCGCCTTCCTAGCTCGGCCGCGGTTGCAAACATTCAGGCATGGCAGCCAGATAGGCTGGAACCCGTAGGACACTGCCAGCGAACTGGATATATCTGCTTCCCGTTCTTCTCACTTGAGTGCTACTGATTCCAGCTTTGACGGCTACACTCTACTCAACCGGAGCAGTAAGATGAACCACAACTTATGGCACTTTGTGAAAGTGTTGAGAACTGGAGCTCAGTTGTATGGCACGCCACCACTGTCCATCCAGCACTAAGGACGGCACTGCCTACATCTGGCTCTAATTAGTCCACGGTTGTGTTCAGCCGAATGACCTCTGCTGGGAACACTCAGAATGAGGTTCTGAGTTATTGCAACATAGGAGCGTTTCACTGCTTTCAAGGCTTCTCAGGAAGAATTCCGGAATCTTGCTGCTGGCAGGCCTCCGGCTGTTCCGGGTGAACATCTCCTTGTAAATCCCCCGTGGTTTCTTGTAAACCCGTGAAATTTGGCCAGGTTATGCAGTTTGCATTGCTGCACAATTGCGCCTGCCTAGCTCTGCCGCAGTTGCAAACATTCAGGCGTGGCAGCCAGATAGGCTGGAACCCGTAGAACACTGCCAGCGGACTGGATATATCTGCTTCCCGTTCTACTCACCTGAGTGCTACGGATTCCAGCTTTGACGGCTACACTCGACTCAACCGGAGCAGCAAGTTGAACCTCAACTTATGGCACTTTGTGAAACTGTTGAGAACTAGAGCTCAGTCGTTTGGCACTCCAGCACTGTCCATCCTGGTATATGGACGGCACTGCCTATATCTGGCTCTAATTAGTCCAAGGTTGTGTTCAGCCGAATGAACTCTGCCGGGAACACTCAGAATGAGGTTCTCAGTTATTGCAAAATAGGAGCGTTTCACTGCTTTCAAGACTTCTCAGGAAGAATTCCGGAACCTTGCTCCCGGCAAGCCTGTGGCTGTTCCCGTTGAACATCTCCTTGTAAATCCCCCGTGGTTTCTTGTACACCCGTGAAATTTGGCCAGGTTATGCAGTTTGCATTGCTACACAATTGCGCCTGCCTAGCTCGGCCCAAGTTGCAAACATTCAGGCGTGGCAGCCAGATAGGCTGGTCCCCATAGGACACTGCCAACGGACTGCGTATATCTGCTTCCAGTTCTTCTCACCTGAGTGCTACTGATTCCAGCTTTGACGGCTACACTCTACTCAACCGGAGCAGGAAGTTGAACCTCAACTTATGGCACTTTGTGAAACTGTTTAAATGTAGAGCTCAGTTGTTTGGCACGCCACCACTGTCCATCCAGCACTATGGATGGCACTGCCTACATCTGGCTCTAATTAGTCCACGGTTGTGTTCAGCCAAATGATCTCTGCCGGAAACACTCAGAATGACGTTCTGAGTTATTGCAACATAGGAGCGTTTCACTGCTTTCAAGGCTTCTCAGGAAGAATTCCGGAATCTTGCTGCCGGCAGGCCTCCGGCTGTTCCGGGTGAACATCTCCTTGTAAAGCCCCGTGGTTTCTTGTACACCCGTGAAATTTGGCCAGGTTATGCAGTTTGCATTGCTGCACAATTGCGCTTGCCTAGCTCTGCCTCGGTTGCAAACATTCAGGCATGGCAGCCAGATAGGCAGTTCCCGGTAGGACACTGCCAGTGGACTGAGTATATCTGCTTCCCGTTCTTCTCACTTGAGTGCTACTGATTCCTGCTTTGACGGCTACACTCTACTCAAACGGAGCAGTAAGTTGAACCTCAACATATGGCACTTTGTGAAACTGTTGAGAACTAGAGCTCAGTTGTTTGGCAAGCCAGCACTGTCCATCCCACACTATGGACGGCACTGCCTACATCTGGCTCTAATTAGTCCACGGTTGTGTTCAGCCGAATGAACTCTGCCGGGAACACTGAGAATGAGGTTCTGAGTTATTGCAACATAGGAGCGTTTCACTGCTTTCAAGGCTTCTCAGTAAGAATTCCGGAATCTTGCTGCCCCCAGGCCTCCGGCTGTTTCCGGTGAACATCTCCTTGTAAATCCCCGGTGGTTTCTTGTACACCCGTGAAATTTGGCCAGGTTATGCAGTTTGCATTGCTGCACAATTGCGCCTGCCTAGCTCGGCCGTGTTTGCAAACATTCAGGCGTGGCAGAAAGATAGGCTGGTCCCTATAGGACATTGCCAGCGCACTGGGTATATCTGCTTCCCGTTCTTCTCACCTGAGTGCTACTGATTCCAGCTTTGATGGCTACACTCTACTCAACCGGAGCAGTAAGTTGAACCTCAACTTATGGCACTTTGTGAAACTGTTGAGAACTAGAGCTCAGTCGTTTGGCACGCCAGCACTGTCCATCCAGCACTATGGACGGCACTGCCTACATCTGGCTCTAATTAGTCCACGGTTGTGTTCAGCCGAATGACCTCTGCCGGGAACACTCCTAATGAGGTTCTGAGTTATTGCATCATAGGAGCGTTTAACTGCTTTCAAGGCTTCTCAGGAAGAATTCCGAAATCTTGCGGCCGGCAGGCCTCCACCTGTTCCGGGTGAACATCTCCTTGAAAATCCCCCGTGGTTTCTTGTACACCCGTGAAATTTGGCCAGGTTATGCAGTTTGCATTGCTGCACAATTGCGCCTGCCTAGCTCGGCCGCGGTTGCAAACATTCAGGCGTGGCAGACAGATAGGCTGGTCCCCGTAGCACACTGCCAGAACACTGGGTATATCTGCTTTCCGTTCTTCTCACCTGAGTGATACTGATGGCAGATTTGAGGGCTACACTCTACTCAACCGGAGCAGTAAGTTGAACCTCAACTTACGGCACTTTGTGAAAGTGTTTGGAACGAGAGCTCAGTTGTTTGGCACGCCTGCACTGTCCATCCCTCACTATGGACGGCACTGACTACTTCTGGCTCTAATTAGTCCACGGTTGTGTTCAGCCGTATGACCTCTGCCGGGAACACTCAGAATGAGGTTCTGAGTTATTGCAACATAGGAGCGTTTCACTGCTTTAAAGGCTTCTCAGGAAGAATTCCGGAATCTTGCTGCTGGCAGGCCTCCGGCTATTCCGGGTGAACATCTCCTTGTAAATCCCCCGTGGTTTCCTGTAAACCCGTGACATTTTTCCAGGTTATGCAGTTTGCATTGCTGCACAATTGCGCCTGCCTAGCTCGGCCGCGGTTGCAAACATTCAGGCGTGGCAGCCAGATAGGTTGTTCCCAGTAGGACTCTGCCAGCGGACTGGGTATATCTGCTTCCCGTTCTTCTAACCTGAGTGCTACTGATTCCAGCTTTGACGGCTACACTCTACACAACCGGAGCAGTAAGTTGAACCTCAACTTATGGCACTTTGTGAAACTGTTGAGAACTAGAGCTCAGTTGTTTGGCACGCCACCACGGTCCATCCAGCACTATGGACGGCACTGCCTACATCTGGCTCTAATTAGTCCACGGTTGTGTTCAGCCAAATGACCTCTGCCGGGATCACTCAGAATGAGTTTCTGAGTTCTTCCACCATAGGAGCATTTCACTGCTTTCAAGGCTTTTCAGGAAGAATTCCTGAATCTTGCTGCCCCCAGGCCTCCGACTGTTCCGGGTGAATATCTCCTTGTACATCCCCCGTGGTTTCTTGTACACCCGTGAAATTTGGCCAGGTTATGCAGTTTGCATTGCTGCGCAATTGTGCCTGCCTAGCTCGGCCGCGGTTGCAAACATTCAGGCGTGGCAGCCAGATAGGCTGGTCCCCTAAGGACACTGCCAGCGGACTGGGTATATCTGCTTCCCGTTCTTCTCACCTGAGAGCTACTGATTACAGCTTTGAGGGCTATACTCTACTCACCCGGAGCAGTAAGTTGAACCTCAACTTATGGCATTTTGTGAAACTGTTGAGAACTAGAGCTCAGTTGTTTGGCACGCCACCACAGTCCATCCAGCACTATGGACGGCACTGCCTACATCTGGCTCTAATTAGTCCACGGTTGTGTTCAGCCGAATGACCTCTGCCGGGAACACTCAGAATGAGGTTCTGAGTTATTGCAACATAGGAGCGTTTCACTGCTTTCAAGGCGTCTCAGGAAGAGTTCCGGAATCTTGCTGCCGGTCGACCTCTGGCTGTTCCGGGTGAACATCTCCTTGTAAATCCCCCGTGGTTTCCTGTACACCCGTGAAATTTGGCCAGGTTATGCAGTTTGAATTGCTGCACAATTGCGCCTGCCTAGCTCGGCCGCGGTTGCAAACATTCAGGCGTGGCAGCCAGAAAGACTGGTCCCCGTAGGTCACTGCCAGCGGAATGGTTATATCTGCTTCCCGTTCTTCTCACCTGAGTGCTACTGATTCCAGCTTTGACGGCTACACTCTACTCAACCGGAGCAGGAAGTTGAACCTCAACTTATGGCACTTTGTGAAACTGTGGAGAACTAGAGCTTAGTTGTTTGGCACAGCACCACTGTCCATCTAGCACTATGGACGGCACTGCCTACATCTGGCTCTAATTAGTCCACGGTTGTGTTCAGCCGAATGACCTCTGCCAGGAACACTCAGAATGAGGTTCTGAGTTATTGCAACATAGGAGCGTTTCACAGCTTTCAAGGCTTCTTAGGAAGAATTCCAGAATCTTGCTGCTGGAAGGCCTCCGGCTGTTCCAGGTGAACATCTCCTTGTAAATCCTCCGTGGTTTCTTGTACACCCGTGCAATTTGGTGAGGTTATGCAGTTTGCATTGCTGCAAAATTGCGCCTATCTAGCTCGGCCGCGGTTGCAAACATTCAGGCCTGGCAGCCAGATAGGCTGGTCCCCGTAGGACACTGCCAGTGGACTGGGTATATCTGCTTCCCGTTCTTCTCACCTGAGTGCTACTGATGCCAGCTTTGACGGCTACACTCTACTCAACCGGAGCAGTAAGTTGAACCTCAACTTATGGCACTTTATGAAACTGTTGAGAACTAGAGCTCAGTTGTTTGGCACACCACCACTGTCCATCCAGCACAATGGATGGCACTGCCTACATCTGGCTTTAATTAATCTACGGTTGTGTTCACCCGAATGACCTCTGCCGGGAACACTCAGAATGAGGTTCTGAGTTATTGCAACATAGGAGCGTTTCACTGCTTTCAAGGCTTCTCAGGAAGAATTCCGAAATCTTGCTGCCGGCAGGCCTCCGGCTGTTCCGGGTGAACATCTCCTGGTAAATCCGCCGTGGTTTCTTGTACACCCGTGAAATTTGGCCAGGTTATGCAGTTTGCATTGCTGCACAATTGCGCCTGCCTAGCTCGGCCGCGGTTGCAAATATTCAGGCGTGGCAGCCAGATATGCTGGTCCCCATAGTACACTGCCAGCGCACTGGGTATATCTGCTTCACGTTCTTCTCACCTGAGTGCTACTGACTCCAGCTTTGACGGCTACACTCTACTCAACCGGAGCAGTAAGTTGAACCTCAACATATGGCACTTTGTGAAAGTGTTGAGAACTAGAGCTCAGTTGTTTGGCACTCCACCACTGTCCATCCAGCACTATGGCCGGCACTGCCTACATCTGGCTCTAATTAGTCCACGGTTGTGTTCAGCCGAATGACCTCTCCCGGGAACACTCAGAATGAGGTTCTGAGTTCTTGCAACATAGGAGCGTTTCACTGCTTTCAGGGCTTCTTAGGTAGAATTCCGGAATCTTGCTGCCGGCAGGCCTCCGGCTGTTCCGGGTGAACATCTGCATGTAAATCCCCCGTGGTTTCTTGTACACCCCTGAAATTTGGCCAGGTTATGCAGTTTGCATTGCTACACAATTGCGCCTCCCTAGCTCGGCTGCAGTTGCAAACATTCAGGCGTGGCAGCCAGATAGGCTGGTCACATTATGTTACTGCCAGTGGACTGGGTATATGTGCTACACGTTCTTCTCACCTGAGTGCTACTGATTCCCGCTTTGACGGCTACACTCTACTCAACCGGAGCAGTAAGTTGAACCTCAACTTATGGCACTTTGTGAAACTGTTGAGAACTAGATCTCATTTGTTTGGCACGCCACCACTGTCCATCCAGCACTATGGCCGGCACTGCCTACATCTGGCTCTAATTAGTCCACGGTTGTGTTCAGCCGAATGACCTCTTCCGGGAACACTCAGAATGAGGTTCTTAGTTATTGCAACATAGGAGCGTTTCACTGCTTTAAAGGCTTCTCAGGAAGAATTCCGGAATCTTGCTGCTGGCAGGCCTCCGGCTGTTCCGGGTGAACATGTGCTTGTAAATCCCCCGTGGTTTCTTGTACACCCGTGAAATTTGGCCAGGTTATGCAGTTTGCATTGCTGCACAATTGCGCCTGCCTAGCTCGGCCGCGGTTGCAAACATTCAGGCGTGGCAGCCAGATAGCTGGTCCCCGTAAGCCCCTGCCAGCGGACTGGGTATATCTGCTTCTCGTTCTTCTCACCTGAGTGCTACTGAATCCACCTTTGACGGCTACACACTACTCAACCGGAGTAGTAAGTTGAACCTCAACTTATGGCACTTTGTGAAACTGTTGAGAACTAGAGCTCATTTGTTTGGCATGCAACCACTGTCCTTCCAGCACTATAGACGGCACTGCCTACATCTGGCTCTAATTAGTCCACGGTTGTGTTCAGCCGAATGACCTCTGCGGGGAACACTCAGAATGAGGTTCTGAGTTATTGCAACATAGGAGCATTTCACTGCTTTCAAGGATTCTCAGGAAGAATTCCCGAAACTTGCTGCCGGCAGGCCTTCGGCTGTTCCGGGTGAACATCTACTTGTAAATCCCCAGTGGTTTCTTGTACACGCGTGAAATTTGGCCAGGATATGCAATTTGCATTGCTGCACAATTGTGCCTGCCTAACTCTGCCGCAGTTGCAAACCTTCAGGCTTGGCAGCCAGATAGGCTCATCCCAGTAGGACAGAGCCAGCGGACTGGGTATATCTGCTTCCTGTTCTTCTCATTTGAGTGCTACTGATTTCAGCATTGACGGCTACACTCTACTCAACCAGAGCCATAAGTTGAACCTCAACTTATGGCACTTTGTGAAAGTGTTGAGAACTAGAGCTCAGTTGTTTGGCAAGCCACCACAGACCATCCAACACTATAGACGCACTGCCTACATCTGACTCTAATTAGTCCACGGTTGTGTTCAGCCGAATGACCTCTGCCGGGAACACGCAGAATAAGTTTCTGAGTTATTGCAACATATGAGCATTTCACTGCTTTCAATGCTTTTTAGGAAGAATTCCGGAATATTGCTGCCTGCAAGCCTCCGGCAGTTCCGGGTCAACATCTCCTTGTAAATCCCCCGTGGTTTCTTGTAAACCCGTGAAATTTGGCCCGGTTATGCAGTTTGCATTGCTGCACAATTTCTCCTGCCTAGCTCGGCCGCGGTTGCAAACATTCAGGCGTGGCAGCCAGATAGGCTGGTCCCCGTAGGACACTGCCAGCGGACTGGGTATATCTGCTTCCCGTTCTTCTAACCTGAGTGTTACTGATTCCAGCTTTTATGGCTACACTCTACTCAACCTGAGCAGTAAGTTGAAGCTCAACTTATGGCACTTTGTGAAAGTGTTGAGAACTAGAGCTCAGTTGTTTGGCACGCCACCACTATCCATCCAGCACTATGGACGGCACTGCCTACATCTGGCTCTAATTAGTCCACGGTTGTGTTCAGCCGAATGACCTCTGCCGGGAACACTCAGAATGAGGTTCTGAGTTATTGCAACATAGGAGCCTTTCACTGCTTTCAAGGCTACTTAGGAAGAATTTCAGAATATTGATTCCGGCAGGCCTCCGGCTGTTCCCGGTGAACATGTCCTTGTAAATCCCCCCCGTGGTTTCTTGTAAACCCGTGAAATTTGGCCAGGTTATGCAGTTTACATTGCTACACAATTGCGTCTAGCTAGCTCTGCCGCGGTTGCAAATATTCAGGCGTGGCAGCCAGATAGGCTGGTCCCTGTAGGACACTGCCAGCGGACTGGGTATATCTGCTTCCCGTTCTTCTCACCTGAGTGCTACTGATTCCAGCTTTGTCGGCTACACTGTACTCAACCGGAGCAGTAAGTTGAACCTCAAATCATGGCACTTTGTGAAAGTGTTTAGAACTGGAGCTCAGTTGTTTTGCACGTCACCACTCTCCATCCAGCATTATGGACGGCACTGCTTACATCTGGCTCTAATTATTCCACGGTTGTGTTCATTCGAATGACCTCTTCGGGGAACACTCAGAATGAGGTTCTGAGTTATTGCAACATAGGAGCGTTTCACTGCTTTCAAGTCTTCTCAGGAAGAATTCCGGAATCTTCCTGCCGGCAGGCCTCCGGCTGTTCCGGGTGAACATCTCCTTGTAAATCCGCCGTGGTTTCTTGTACACCCGTGAAATTTGGCCAGGTTATGCAGTTTGCATTGCTGCACAATTGCGCCTGCTTAGCTCTGCCGCGCTGGCAAACATTCAGGCGAGGCAGCCAGATAGGCTGGTCACCGTAGGAAACTGACAGCGGATTGGTTATATCTGCTTCCTGATCTTCTCGGCTGGGTGTTAATGATTCCAGCTTTGACAGATGCACTCTACTTAACCGGAGCAGTAAGTTGAACGTCAATTTATGGCACTTTGTGAAAGTGTTGAGAACTAGAGCTCAGTTGTTTGGCACGCCACCACTGTCCATCCAGCACTATGGACGGCACTGCCTACATCTGGCTCTAATTAGTCCACGGTTGTGTTCAGCCGAATGACCTCTGCCGGGAACACTAAGAATGAGGTTCTCAGTTATTGCAACATAGGAGCCTTTCACTGCTTTCAAGGCTACTTAGGAAGAATTTCAGAATGTTGATTCCGGCAGGCCTCCATCTTTTCCGGGTGAACATGTCCTTGTAAATCCCCGGTGGTTTTTTGTAAACCCGTGAAATTTGGCCAGGTTATGCAGTTTACATTGCTACACAATTGCGCCTGCGTAGCTCTGCCGCGGTTGGAAACATTCAGGCGTGGCAGCCAGATAGGCTGGTCCCCATAGTACACTGCCAGCGGACTGGGTATATCTGCTTCCCGTTCCTCTCACCTGAGTGCTACTGACTCCAGCTTTGACGGCAACACTGTACTCAACCACAGCAGTAAGTTGAACCTCAACTTACGGCACTTTGTGAAAGTGTTGAGAACTAGAAATCAATTGTTTGGCACGACACAACTGTCCATCCAGCACTGTGGACGGCACTGCATACATCTGGCTCTAAGTAGTCCACGGTGGTGTTCAGCCGAATGACCTCTGCCGGGAACACTCAGAATGAGGTTCTAAGTTATTGCAACATAGGAGCGTTTCACTGCTTTCAAGGATTCTCAGGAAGAATTTCGGAATCTTGCTGTCAGCAGGCCTCAGGCTGTTCCTGGTGAACATATCCTTGTAAATCCCCCGTGGTTTCTTGAACACCCGTGAAATTTGGCCAGGTTATGCAGTTTGCATTGCTGCACAATTGCGCCTGCCTAGCTCTGCCACGGTTGCAAATATTTAGGCTTGGCAGCCAGATAGTCTGGTTCCCGTAGGACACTGCCAGCGGACTGGGTATATCTGCTTCCGGTTCTTTTCACCTGAGTGCTACTGATTCGAGCTTTCACGGCTACACACAACCGGAACAGTAAGTTGAACCTCAACTTATGGCACTTTGTGAAAGTGTTGAGAACTAGAGCTCAGTTGTTTGGCACGCCACCACTGTCCATCCAGCACTATGGACGGCATTGCCTACATCTGGTTCTAATTAGTCCAGGGTTGTGTTCAGCCGAATGACCTCTGCCGGGACCACTCAGAATGAGTTTCTGAGTTTTTGCCATATAGAAGCGTTTCACTACTTTCAAGGCTTTTTAGGAAGAATTCCTCAATCTTGCTTCCGGCAGGCCTTCGGCTGTTATGTGTGAACATCTACTTGTAAATCCCCCGTGGTTTCTTGTACACCCGTGAATTTTGGCCAGGTTATGCAGTTAGAATTGCTGCACAATTGTGCCTGCCTAGCTCTGCCGCGCGGGCTACATTCAGGCGTGGCAGCCAGATAGGCTGGTCCCAGTAGGACACTGCCAGCGGATTGGGTATATCTGCTTCCCGTTCTTCTCACCTGGTTGCTACTGACTCCAGCTTTGACGGCTACACTCTACTCAACCAGAGCAGTAAGTTGAACCTCAACTCATGACACTTTGTGAGCGTGTTGAGAACTAGAGCTCAGTTGTTTGGCACGCCACCACTGTCCATCCAGCACTGTGGACGGCACGGCATACATCTGGCTCTAATTAGTCCACGGTTGTGTTCAGCCGAATGACCTCTGCCGGGAACACTCAGAATGAGGTTCTAAGTTATTGCAACATAGGAGCGTTTCACTGCTTTCAAGGATTCTCAGGAAGAATTCCCGAAACTTGCTGCCGGCAGGCCTCCGGCTGTTCCGGGTGAACATCTCCTTGTAAATCCCCCGTGGTTTCTTGTACACCCGTGAAATTTGGCCAGGTTATGCAGTTTGCATTGCTGCACAATTGCGCCTGCCTAGCTCTGCCGCGGTTGCAAACATTCAGGCTTGGCAGCCAGATAGGCTGGTCCCCGTAGGACACTGCCAGCGGACTGGGTATATCTGCTTCCCGTTCTTCTAACTTGAGTGCTACTGATTCCAGCTTTGACGGCTACACTCTACTCAACCGGAGCAGTAGGTTGAACCTCAACTTATGGCACTTTGTGAAAGTGTTGAGAACTAGAGCTCAGTTGTTTGGCACGCCACCCCTGTCCATCCAGCACTATGGACGGCACTGCCTACATCTGCCTCTAATTAGTCCACGGTTGTGTTCAGCCGAATGACCTCTGCCGGGAACACTAAGAATGAGGTTCTGAGTTATTGCAACATAGGAGCCTTTCACTGCTTTCAAGGCTACTTAGGGAGAATTTCAGAATGTTGATTCCGGCAGGCCTCCGGTTGTTCCGGGTGAACATGTCCTTGTAAATCCCCTGTGGTTTCTTGTACACCCGTGAAATTTGGCCAGGTTATGCAGATTACATTGCTACACAATTGCGCCTGCCAAGCTCTGCCACGGTTGCAAATATTCAGGCTTGGCAGCTAGATAGGCTGGTTCCCATAGGACACTGCCAGCGGACTGGGTATATCTGCTTCCGGTTCTTTTCACCTGAGTGCTACTGATTCGAGCTTTCACGGCTACACTCGACTGAACCGGAGCAGTAAGTTGAACCTCAACTTATGGCACTTTGTGAAAGTGTTGAGAACTAGAGCTCAGTTGTTTGGCACGCCACCACTGTCCATCCAGCACTATGGACGGCATTGCGAACATCTGGCTCTAATTAGTCCACGGTTGTGTTTAGCCGAATGACCTCTGCAGAGAACCCTCAGAATGAGGTTCTGAGTTATTGCAACATAGGAGCGTTTCACTGCTTTCAATGCTTCTTAGGAAGAATTCTGGAATCTTGTTGCTGGCACGCCTCCTATTGTTCCGAGTGAACATCTCTTGTAAATCCCCCGTGGTTTCTTGTACACCGGTGAAATTTGGCCAGGTTATGAAGTTTGCATTGCTGCACAATTGCGCCTGCTTAGCTCTGCCGCGCTGGCAAGCATTCAGGCGTGGCAGCCAGATAGGCTGGTCCCCGTAGGAAACTGCCAGTGGACTGGGTATATCTGCTTCCTGTTCTTCTCAACTGGGTGCTAATGATTCCAGCTTTGACGGCTGCACTGTACTCAACCGGAGCAGTAAGTTGAACCTCAACTTATGGCACTTTGTGAAAATGTGGAGAACTAGAGCTCAGTTGTTTGGCACGCCACCACTGTCCATCCAGCACTATGGACGGCACTGCCTACATCTGGCTCTAATTAGTCCACGGTTGTGTTCAGCCGAATGACCTCTGCCGGGAACATTCCGAATGAGGTTCTGAGTTATTGCAACACAGAAGCATTTGACTGCTTTCAAGGCTTCTTAGGAAGAATTCCGGAATCTTGCTGCAGGCAGGCCTCCGGCTGTTCCGGGTGAACATCTCCCTGTAAATCCCCCGTGGTTTCTTGTACACTCGTGAAATTTGGCCAGGTTATGCAGTTTGCATTGCTGCACAATTGCGCCTGCCTAGCTCTGCCGCGGTTGCAAACATTCAGGCATGGCAGCCAGATAGGCTGGTCCCCGTAGGACTCTGCCTGCAGACTGGGTATATCTGCTTCCAGATCTTCTCCCCTGAGTGCTACTGCTTCCAGCTTTGACGGCTACACTCTAGTCAACCGGAGCAGTAAGTTGAACCTCAACTTATGGCACTTTGTGAAAGTGTTGAGAACTAGAGCTCAGTTGTTTCACACGCCACCACTGTCCATCCAGCACTATGGACCCACTGCCTACATCTTGCTCTAATTAGTCCACGGTTGTGTTCAGCCGAATGACCTCTGCCGGGAATACTCAGAATGAGGTTCTGAGTTATTGCAACATAGGAGCGCTTCATTGCTTTCAAGGCTTCTTAGGAAGAATTCCGGAATGTTGCTGCCGGCAGGCCTCCGGCTGTTCCGGGTGAACATCTCCTTGTAAATCCCCCGTGCTTTCTTGTACACCCGTGAAATTTGGCCAGATTATGCAGTTTGCATTGCTGCACAATTGTGCCTGCCTAGCTCTGCCGCGGTTGCAAACATTCAGGCGTGGCAGCCAGATAGGTTGGTCCCCGTGGACACTGCCAGCTAACCTAACCCAAACCCTCCCCCTAACCCTAACCCTGACCCTAACCCTAACGCTAAACCTCACCCAAAACCTAACACTAACCCTCACCCTAAACCCAGCACTAACCCCAATCCTCCGCATAGGACATACCCTAACCCTAATGTAACCCTAACCCTTACCCTATCCCTCACTCTAACCCTAAACAAAACCCTTACCCTAAATCTAACCCTCACCCTCACTCTCAGCCTCAGCCTAACCCTAAGCCTAACACTAACCCTAACCCTGACTGTCACACTCACAATCACCGTAACCCTAATCCTAACCATAACACCAACCATAAGCTTAACACTAACCCTAAACCTAACCCTCACCCTAACCCTCACTCTAACCCTAACCCTAACCCTATTGCTCATCCTAGCACATACCCTAACGCTAATCCTATCCTTAACCCTCACCATAACCCTGACTCTAACCCTTACTTTAAACGTAAACCTAAAGCTAACGCTCAGCCTCACCCTAATCCTAATGCTAACCCTAACCCTAACATTAACACTAACCCTCACACCAACCCTCAACTTAACCCTAATCCTAATCGTAACCCTTACCCTAACCCTCACCCTCACCTTAACCCTCATCCTAACCCTACCCCTAACACTAACACTAATACTAACCCTTACCCTAACCCTCACCCTAACCCTAACTCTAACACTAACCCTCACCCTCGCCTTAACCGTAAGCCTAAACATAACCCTAAACCTCACCCTCACCCTAACCCTAACCCTCACCCTCACCCTAAACATCACCCTAACCCTAACCATAAAACTCACTCTCACCATAGACCTAACCCTAACCTTAACCCTAACCCTAACCCTCACCCTGAAAATAACCCTCAACATAACCCTAACTTTCACACTAATCCTAACCCTAACCCTCACCATCACCCTAAACCAAAACCTATCCCTAATACTCACTCTAACCCTAAGCCTAATCCTAACCCTTACCTGCACACTCATTGTCAATCTAAACGTAATCCTAAACCTAACCCTATCCCTAACCCTAACCCTCACATTAACCATCACTCTAGTGCTCACCCTAACCCTAATCCTAACCGTATACCTCATCCTAACATTCACCCTAACCATAATCCTAGCCCTCACCCTAACCCTAACCCTAACCATCACTCTCACTCTCAACCTAAGCCTAAGCCTAACCCTAAGGTTAAGCCTAACCCTAACTCTCACAATGACCCTCACCCTAACCCTAACCCTAACACTAATGCTAAAGCTAACCCTAAACCACACCCTCACCGTAACCCTAATTCTAACACTAACCCTTAATACAAACCTAACCCTAACACTAACGCTAAATCTAACCCTAAACCACACCCTCACCCTAACCCTAACTCTAACACTAACCCTTAACATAAACCTCACCCTAAAACTAACCCTAACCCTAACCGTCACAATAACTGTAACCATAACCCTAACCCGAACAATTACCCTAAACCTAGCCCTAACCCTCATTGTAACCATAACTGTCACCATAACCCTAACCCTCACCTAACACTTACCCTCACCCTAACACTAACCCTAAACCTAACACTAATCCTCACACTAACCCTAAACATCACCCTAAACCTCACCCTAACTCTAAACCTCACGCTCACCCTAGCCCTCATTCTAACCCTAACCCTCACCCTAAACCTAGACCTAATCCTATCCCTCAACATTACCCTAACCCTCACCTTCATCATAACCTTAACCCTAACCCCGAACCTATGCCTAAACTTAATCCTAACCCTAAACCTCACCCTAACCCTAACCCTCACCCTCATGCTAGCCATCACCCTAATAATAATCCTCAACTTAAGCCACATCCTAACCCTCACCCTAAACCTAACTATCACCCTAACCCTAAACCTCACCCTCACCCTCAGCCTAACCCTAAGCCTAATCCTAACCCTAACCATAACCCTCACACTCAACCTCACACAAAACCTAATCCTAAACCTAACCCTATCCCTAACCCTAACCCTCACCCTAACCCTCACCCTAACCCTAACACTAACACTAAACCTAACACTAACCCTCACAGTAAATCACAATTTAACACTAACTCTAACCCTAAACCTCACCCTCACCCAAACCCTAACCCTCACCCTCAGCCTCAGCCTCAGCCTATCCCTAAACCTAAACCTAATCCTAACCCTAACCCTCATACTCACCCTCACACTAACCCTAATCCTAATCCTAACCCTAAACCTAACCCTAACCCTAAAACTAACCCTCACCCTAATCCTAACCCTAACACTAACCCTAAATCTAAACCTCAACCTATCCCAAACCCTAACCCTAACTCTAATCCTAAACCTCACCCTCACCTTAACCCTAACCCTAAACATCACCCTCATCCTAACTCTCACCCTCACCCCAACCCTAACACTAATCCTAACCCTAATCCTCATCCTAACTCTCACCCTAACCCTAACCCTAAATCTCACCCTAACCCTAACTCTCACCCAAACGTTAACCCTAACACTCAACCTCACCCTCAGCTTAACACTAAGCCTAACCCTAACCCTAAGCCTAACCCAAACACTCACCCTAACACTAACCCTAATCCTAATCCTAACCCTAACCCTAACCCTCACCCTAACCCTCACCCTCATCCTAACCCTCACCCTAACCCTCACCCTAACACTAACCCTAACCCTAAACCACACCCTAACCCTCATCCTAACACTAAATCTAACCCTAAATCTCACCCTCACCCTCACCCTAACCCTAACCCTAACCCTAAACCTCACCCTAACCCTAACCCTCACAATCACCCTCATCTTCGCCGTAACTCTAACTCTAACCCTAACAATAATACTAAACCTCACCCTAACCCTAACACTCACCCTCACCATAACCTTAACTCTAACCTAAACCCTCACCCTAACCCTTACCCTAACCCTAACCTAAACCTCAACCTAACCATCACCCTCAGCCTAACCCTCACTGTAAACTTAAACCTAACAATAACACTAACAATAACACAAACCCTAACCCTAATCTAACCCTCACTCTCACCCTCACCCTAACCCTAACCCTCACCCTAACCCTAACCCTCACCCTCACCGCAATCCTCACCCTAAAACTCACCCTAGCACTAAACCTAACCCTAACGCTAAACCTCACCCTAACTTTAACCCTAACCCTCAGACTCACCCTAGCAATCATCCTAGCCTTAATCTTAAACCTAAACCTCACCCTAAACCTCACCCTAACCCTAACCCTAACCCTCACCCTAACCCTAAAACCCTAAGAATCACCCTAACCCAAACCCTCACCCTAATGCTAACCCTGACCCTAACCCTAACGCTAAACATCACCCTAAACCTAACACTAACCCTCATTCTCACCCTAGGACATACCCTAACCCTAATCTAACCCTAACCCTCACCCTAACACTCACTCTAACCCTAAACCAAACCCTCACCCTTAATCTAACCCTCACCCTCAACCTCAGCCTCAGCCTAACCCTAAGCCTAACACTAACCCTAACCCTAATTGTCACACTCACAGTCACCGTAACCCTAATCCTAACCCTAACACCAACCCTAACCCTAACACTAAACCTAAACCTAACCCTCACCCTAACCCTCACTCTAAAGTAAACCCTAACCCTATTGCTCATCCTAGCACATACACTAATGCTAATCCTATCCCTAAACCTCACCATAAGCCTCAACCTTACCCTCACTCTAAACCTAACCCAAAAGCTAACCCTCACCCTCACCCTCACCCTAATGCTAACCCTAACCCTAACCCTAACACTAACCTCACACTCACCCTCACCTTAACCCTAATCCTAATCCTAAACCTTACCCTAACCCTCACCCTCACCCTAAATCTCAGCCTAACCCTACCCCTAACACTAACACTAACAGTAATCTTCACCCTAACCCTCACCCTAACCCTAACTCTAACCCTAACCCTCACCCTCGCCTTAACCCTAACCCTAAACATAACATAAAACCTCACCCTAACCCTAACCCTAAACCTCACCTTCACCCTAAACCTCACCCTAACCCTAACCCTAAACCTCGCTCTCACCCTAGCCCTCACCCTAACCCTAACCCTAACCCTCAATCTCGGCCTAAGCCTAAACTTAAACCTAAGCTTAAGCCTAACCCTAACCCTCACACTAACCCTCACACTAACCCTCACCCTAACACTAACACTAACACTAACGCTAACTCTAACCCTAAACCTCACTCTCACCCTAACCCTAACTCTTACCCTAACCCTTAATATAAACCTCACCCTAAACCGAACCCTAACCCTCACCCTCACAGTAACCGTAATCCTAACCCTAACTCTAACAATAACACTAAACCTAACCCTAACCCTCATTGTAACCCTAAGCGTCACCATAAACCTAACCCTCACCCTAACAGTTCCCCTCACATTAACACTAACCCTAAATCTAACACTAATCCTCACACTAACAATAACCATCACCCTAACCCTAAACCTCACCCTAAAACCTAGACCTAATCCTAACCCTCAACCTTACCCTAACCCTCACCCTCATCATAACCTCAACCCTAATCCCCACCCTATTCCTAAACCTAATCCTAACCCTAAACCTCACCCTAACTGTAATCCTAACCCTCACCCTCATGATAGCCCACACCCTAACCATAAACCTAAACCTAACCCTCATCCTAACGCTCACCCTAAACCTAAACCTAACCCTCACCCTAAACCTAACCCTCACCCTCACTGACAGCCTAACCCTAAGCCAATCCTAACCCTAACCATAACTCTCACACTCAACCTCACCCAAAACCTAATCCTAAACCTAACCCTATCCCTAACCCTAACACTCACCCTAACCCTCACCCTTTCCCTAACCCTAACACTAACACTAACACTAACCCTCACACTAAACCTCAACTTAACACTAACTCTAACCTAAACCTCACCCTCACCCTAACCCTAAACCTCACCCTCAACCTCACCCTCAACCTATCCCTAATCCTAAACCTAACTCTAACCCTAACCCTCATACTCACCTCACACTAACCCTAATCCTAATCCTAACCCTAAACCAAACCCTCACCCTAACACTAACCCTCACCCTAAACCTAACCCTAACACTAACCATAACCCTAAACCTCACCCGATCCCTTAATCTAACCCTAACTCTAACTCTAAAACTCATCCTCACCCTCACCCTAAACCTAATCCTAAACATCAACCTCATCCTAACCCTCACCCCAACTCTAACCCTACACTAATCCTAAACCTAATCCTAATCCTAACTCTCACCCTAACCCTAACCCTAACTCTCACCCAAACGCTAACCCTAACCCTAATCCTCACCCTCACCCTCAGCTTATTGCTAAGCCAAACCCTAACCCTAAGCCTAACCCAAACACTCACCCTAATGCTAACCCTAATCTTAATCCTAGCCCTAACACTAAACCTCACCCTAACCCTCACCCTCATCCTAACCCTCACCCTAACCCTAACCCTAACACTAACCCTAACCCTAAACCTCACCCTAAACCTCACCCTAACCCTAAATCTAACCCTAAACCTCACCCTCTCCCTCACCCTAAACCTAACACTAACCCTAATCCTCACCCTAGGACATACCCTAACCCTAATCTAACCCTAACCCTCACCCTAACACTCACTCTAACCCTAAACCAAACCCTCACCCTAAATTTATTTAACCCTCGCCCTCACCCTCAGCCTCAGCCTAACCCTAAGCCTAACACTAACCCTAACCCTAACTGTCACACTCACAGTCACCGTAACCCTAATCCTAACCCTAACACCAATCCGAACCCTAACACTAAACCTAAACCTAAACCTCAACCTAACCCTTACTCTAACCCTAACCTGAACGCTATTGCTCATCCTAGCACATACCCTAAGGCTAATCCTATCCCTAACCCTCACCATAACCCTCACCCTTACCCTCACTCTAAACATAACCATAAAATTAACCCTCACCCTCACCCTAACCCTAATGCTAACACTAACCCTAACACTAACACTAACCCTCACAGTCAACCTCACCATATCCCTAATCCTAATCCTAAACCTTACCCTAACCATCACGCTCACCCTAACTCTCATCCTAACCCTACACCCAACATTAACACTAACACTAACCCTCACCCTAACCCTCAACCTAACCCTAACTCTAACCCTAACCCTCACCCTCGCCTTAACCGTAACCCTAACCATAACCCTAAACCTCACACTAACCCTAACCCTAAAACTCACCCTAAACCTCAACCTAAGCATAACCCTAAACCTCACTTTCATCATAGCACTCACCCTAGCCCTAAACGAAACCCTCAGTCTCGGCCTAAGCCTAAACCCTAAGGTTAATCCTAACCCTAACCCTAACACTAACTCTCATCCTAACCCTAACACTAACACTCACGCTAACTCTAAACCTAAACCTTACCCTCACCCTAACCCTAACTCTAACCCTAAACCTTAATATAAACCTCAACCTAAACCGAGCCCTAACCCTCACCCTCACAGTAACCGTAACCCTAAACCTAACTCTAAAAATAAAACTAAAACTAAACCTAACCCTCATTGTAACCATAATCGTCACCATAAACCTAACCCTCACCCTAACAATTACCCTCACATTAACACTAATCCTAACCCTAACACTAATCCTCACTCTAACCCTAACCATCATCCTAACCCTAAACCTCACCCTAAGCCTAAACCTCACCCTCACCCTAACCCTCACCCTAACACTAACCCTCACCCTAAACCTAGACCTAATCCTAACCATCAACCTTACCCTAACCCTCACTCTCATCATAAACTTAACCATAACCCCCACCCTATGCCTAAACTTAATCCTAATCCTAAACCTCACCCTAACCCTAACCCTAACCCTCAACGTCATGCTAGCCCTCAACCTAATCCTAATCCTGAATCTAATACTCATCCTAACCCTCACCCTAACCATAAACCTAACCCTCACCCAAACCCTAACCCTCACCCTCACCCTCAGCCTAACCCTAAGCCTAATCGTAATCCTAACCATAAACCTCACACTCAACCTCACCCAAAACCTAATCTTAAACCTAACCCTATCCCTAACCCTAACACTCACCCTAACCCTCACCCTAACCCTAACCCTAACCCTAACCCTAACACTAACCCTAACACTAATCCTCACATTAAACCTCAACTTAACACTAACTCTGACCCTAAATCTCACCCTAACCCTAACCCTAAACCTCACCTCACCCTCACCCTCAGCCTATCCCTAAGCCTAAACCTAATCCTAAACCTAACCCTCATACTCAGCCTCACACTAACCCTAATCCTAATCCTAACCCTAAACCTAACCCTCACCCTAACACTAACCCTCATCCTAACCCTAACACTAACACTAACCATAACCCTAAACCTCACCCTGTCCCTTACCCTAAACCTAACTCTAACCCTAAAACTCACCCTCAACCTCACCCTAACCCTAATCCTAAACATCACCATCATCCTAACCCTCACCCTAACCCTAACCCTAACACTAATCCTAACCCTAGTCCTCATCCTAACTCTCACCCTAACCCTAACCCTAACTCTCACCCAAACGCTAACCCTAACCCAAACCCTAACCCTAATCCTCACCCTCACCCACACCCTCAGCTTAATGCTAAGCCAAACCGTAACCCTAAGCCTATCCCAAACACGCACCCTACAACTAACCCTAATCCTAATCCTAGCCCTAACTCTAAACCTCAACCTAACCCTCACCCTCTTCCTAACCCTCACCCTAACACTAACCCTAACGCTAAACCTCACAGTAAACCTCACCCTAACACTAAATCTAACCCTAAACCTCACCCTCACCCTCACCCTAAACCTAACCCTAACCCTAAACCTCACCCTAACCCTAACCCTCACACTCACCCTCACCTTCACCGTAACTCTAACCCTAACCCTAACAATAACACTAACCCTCACCCTAAACCTAACACTCACCCTCACCGTAATCGTAAACCTGACCCAAACCGTCACCCTAACCCTTACCCTAACCCTAACATAAACCTCACCCTAACCCTAAACCTAACCCTCACCCTCAGCCTCACCCTTACTGTAAACTGAAACCTAACCATAACACTAACAATAACAATAACCGTAACCCTAAAATTACCCTCAACTTCACCCTAACCCTAACCTTCACCCTAAACCTAACCCTCACCCCCAATGTAAACCTCACCCTAACACTCACCCTAAACCTAAACCTATCCCTGAATCTCACCCTAACTCTAACTCTAACCCTAACCCTCACCCTCAAACTAGCACTCACCCTAGCCCTAGTCTTAAACCTAAAACTCACCCTAAACCTCACCCTAAGCCTAATCCTAACCCTCACCCTAACCCTAAAACCCTAACAATCACCCTAATCCTAATCCTCACCTTCACCCTCAAGCTCGGCCTAAGCATAAGCCTAAGGCTAAGCCTAACCCTCACACTCACCCTCACCATCACCGTAACCGTAACACTAAACCTAACCCTAACCCTCACACTAACCCGCACCCTAACGCTAACCCTAACCCTAAACCTCACCCTCACCCTAAACCTAACCCTCACTCTCACCCTCAGCTTAACACTAAGACTAAGCCTAACCCTAACCCTAACCCTCACCCTCACACTAGCCCTCACCATTACCCTATCCATATCATTAAACATAACCCTAACACTCACACTAACCCTAACCCTAACCCTAACAATAACCCTAAACCTCACCCTCACCCTAACACTAACCCTAACTCTAAACCTCATCCTAACCCTAACCCTAACCCTCAACATCACCCTCACCCTCACCCTTACCTTAAACTTAACCTTAACCCTAACCCTAAGAATAACCATAACCCGAAACCTAAACTTAAAATTCACCCTCACCGTAACTCTAACCCTAACCCAAACCCTCACCCTCACCCTAACCCTGACTCTAACCCTAATGCTAAACCTCACCCTAAACCTAACACTAACCCTAATCCTCACCATAGGACATACCCTAACCCTAATCTAACCCTAACTCTCACCCTAACCCTCACTCTAACCCTAAACCAAACCCTCATCCTAAATCTAACCCTCACCCTCATCATCAGCCTCACCCTAACCCTAACCCTAACACTACCCCTAACCCTAACCGTCACACTCACAGTCATCGTAACTCTAATCCTAATCCTAACACCAACCCTAAACCTAACACTAACCCTAAACCTAACCCTCACCCTAACCCTCACTCTAAACCTAAACCAAACCTATTGCTCATCCTAGCACATACCCTAACGCTAATCCTATCCCTAAACCTCACCATAACCCTCACCCTAACCCTCACACTAAACCTAACCCTAAAGTTAACCCTCACCCTCACCCTACCCCTAATCCTAACTCTAACCCTAAGCATAACACTAACCCTCACACTCAATCAAAATTAACCCTAATCCTAATCCTAACCCTTACCCTAACCCTCACCCTCACCTTAACCCTCATCCTAACCCTACTCCTAACACTAACACTAACCCTAACCTTCACCCTAAGCCTCACCCTACACGTCACCCTAACCGAAAATCTAACCCTTACCCTCAACTTCGCCTTAACCGGAACCCTAAACATAACCCTAAAACTCATCCTAACGCTAACCCAAAACCTCACCCTCACCCTAAAACTCACCCTAACCCTAACTCTAAACCTTACTCTCACCCTAGCCCTGACCCTAAACCTCTACCTAAGCCTAACCCTAACCCTAAACCTCACCCTAACCATAACCTCACCATAACCTTAACTTTCACACTAACCCTAACCCTAACCCTCACCCTCACCCTAAACCAAATCTTAACCCTAACACTCACTCTAACCCTAACCCTAACCCTAACCGTAACACTAACCCTCACACTTACCCTCAAACTAAACCTAATCTTAAATCTAACCCTATCCCTAACACTAACCCTCACATTAACCATCACCCTAGCGCTCACCTTAACCCTAATCCTAACCCTACACCTCATCCTAACACTCACTCTAACCCTAACCCTAACCCTCACACTAACACTCACCCTAAACCTAACATTAACACCAACGCTAACTCTAACCCTAAACCTCACCCTCACCCTAACACTAACTCTAACCCTAACCCTTAATATAAACCTCACACTAAACCTAACCCTAACCCTCACATTAACCGTAACCCTAACCCTATCAATAACCCTAAACCTAACCGTAACCCTAACTGTAACCATAACCGTCACCATAATCCTAACAATCACCCTAACAGTTACCCTCATCCTAACACTAACCCTCACCCTAACCCTAAACCTAACACTAACCCTAACCCTAAACCTCTCCATATCCCTTACCTGAACCCTAACTCTAACCCTAAAACTCACCCTCACCCTCACCCTAACCCTAATCCTAAACATCACCCTCATCCTAACCCTCACCCTAACCCTAACCCTAACATTAATCCTAACCCTAATCCTCATCCTAACTCTCACCCTAACCCTAACTCTCACCCAAACGCTAACCCTAACCCAAACACTAACCCTAAACCTCACCCTCACCCTCACCCTCACCCTCAGCTTAACGCTAAGCCTAACCCTAACCCTAAGCCTAACCCAAACACTCACCCTAACACTAACCCTAATCCTAATCCTAACCCTAACTCTAACCCTCACCCTAACCCTCACCCTCATCCTAACTCTCAACCTAACCCTAACCCTAACACTAACCCTAACCCTAAACCTCACCCTAAACCTCACCCTAACCCTAAATCTAACCCTAAACCTCACCCTCACCCTCACCCTAAACCTAACCCTAACCCTAAACCTCACCCTAACCCTAACCCTCACACTCACCCTCACCTTCGCCATAATTCTAACCCTAACCCTAACAATAACAATAACCATCACCTTAACCCTAACACTCACGCTCACCGTAATCCTAACACTAACCCAAACCCTCACCCTAACCTTTACCCTAACCCTAAGCTAAATCTCACCCTAACCCTAAACCTACCCCTCACTCTCAGCCTCACCCTCACTGTAAACTTAAACCTAAACATAACACTAACAATAACACTAACCCTAACCCTAATCTAACCTTCGCCATCACCGTCACCCTAACCCTAAACCTCACCCTAACCCTAACCCTCACCCTCACCGTAATCCTCACCCTAACACTCAACCTAACCGTAAACCTAACCCTAAACCTAAACCTCACCCAAACTCTAACCCTAACCCTCACCCTCACCCTAGCCCTAATCTTAAACCTAAACCTCACCCTAAACCTCACCCTAACCCTAAAACCCTAACAGTCACCCTAACCCTTACCCTCACCTTCACCCTCAAGCTCGGCCTAAGCATAAGCCTAAGCCTAAGGCTAATCCTAACCATCACAGTCACCCTCACCCTCACTGTAACCGTAACACTAACCCTAACCCTAACCCTCACACTAACCCGCACCCTAACGCTAACCCGAACCCTAAACCTCACCCTCACCCTAAACCTAACCCTCACTCTCAACCTCAGCCTAACCCTAAGCCTAAGCCTAACCCTAACCCTCACCCCCACCCTCAGCTTAACACTAAGCCTAAGCCTAACCCTAACCCTAACCCTCACCCTCACACTAGCCCTCACCATAACCCTATCCATATCATTAAACATAACCCTAACACTCACACTAACCCTAACCCTAACCCTAACAATAACCCTAAACCTCACCCTCACCCTAACACTAACCCTAACTCTAAACCTCATCCTAACCCTAACCCTAACCCTCAACATCACCCTCACCCTCATCCTTACCTTAACCTTAACTTTAACCCTAACCCTATGAATAACAATAACCCTAAACCTAAACTTAAAACTCACCCTCACCGTAACTCTAACCCTAACCCTCACCATAACCCTAGTGCTAAACCTTACACAAAAAGTAACCCTAACCCTAATCCTCACCCTAGGATATATCTTAACCCTAATCCTAACCTTAATCCTCACCGTAACGCTCACTCTAACCCTAAACCAAACCCTCACCCTAAATCTAACCCTCACCCTCACCCTCAGCCTCAGCCTAACCCTAAGCCTAACACTAACCCTAACCCTAACTGTCACACTGACAGTCATCGTAACCCTAATCCTAACCCTAACATCAACCCTAAACCTAACACTAAGCCTAAAACTAACCCTAACCCTAACCCTCTCTCTAACCCTAACCCTAACACTGTTGCTCCTCCTAGCACATACCCTACCGCTAATCCTATCCCTAACCCTCATCATAACCCTCACCCTAACCCTCACTCTAAACCTAACCTTAAAGCTAACCCTCATCCTCACCCTACACCTAATCCTAACCCTAAGGCTAACACTCACATACACCCTCACCTTAACCCTAATTCTAATCCTAACACTTACCCTAACCCTCACCCTCACCCTAACCCTCATCCTAACCCTGACCCTAACACTAACACTAATCCTAACCCTCACCCTAAACCTAAATCTAACCCTAACCGTCACACTCGCCTTAAACCTAACCCTAAACATAACCCTAAAACTCACCCTAACCCTAACCCTAAAACTCACCCTCACCTTAAAACTCACCCTAACCCTAACCCTAAACCTCACACTCACCCTAGCCCTCACCCTAAGCCTAACTCTAACCCTAACCCTTACCCTAACCATAACCCTTACCATAACCCTAAATTTCACACTAACCCTAACCCTAACCCTCACCCTCACCCTCACCCTAACTCTAACCCTAACCCTCACCTTCACCCTAAACCAAACCCTAACCCTAACACTCACTCTAACCCTAAGCCTAACCCTAAGCCTAACCCTAACCCTCACACTCACCCTCAATCTAAACCTAATCCTAAACCTAACCCTATCCCTAACCCTGACCCTCATATTAACCACCACCCTAGCAATCACCCTAAGCCTAAACCTCACCCTAACCCTCACTCTAAACCGAACCCTAAAGTTAACCCTCACCCTCACCCTACCCCTAATACTAACCCTAACACTAGCCTTCACACTCACCTCACCTTAAACCTAATCCTAATCCTAACCCTTACCCTAACCCTCAACCTCACCCTAACCGTCATCCTAAACCTACCCTTAACACTAACACTAACCCTAACCCTCAACCTAACCCTCACCCTAACCCTAAATCTAACCCTAACCATCACCCTCGCCTAAACGGTAACCCTAACCATAACCCTAAAACTCACCTAATCCTAACCCTAAACCTCACCCTCACCCTAAACTCACCCTAAACCTAACCCTAACCCTCACTCTCACCCTAGCCCTCACCCTAAGCCTAACCCTAACCCTAAACCTCACCCTAAACATAACCCTCACCATAACCCTAAGTTTCACACTAACCCTAACCCTAACCCTCAACCTCACCCTAAACCTAATCCTAACCCTTACTCTCATCCTATAACTGAACCTATCCCTAACCCTAACCATCACCCGAACCCTAATCCTCACCCCCAACCTCACCCTCAGCCTAACCCTAAGCCTAAGCCTAACCCTAACGCTAACCCTCACACTCACCTTCACCCTAACACTAATCCTAACACTAATGCTAACCCTAACCCTAATGCTAACCCTAACCCTAAACCTAAACCTAACCCTCACCCTAACCCTAACCCTAACATTAACCCTAACCCTAACTCTCACCCTAAACATCTCCCTAACCCTAACTCTAACCCTAAACCTCACACTCATCCTAAACCTAATCCTAACCCTAGCCCTAAACCTCACCCTAATCCTAATGCTAACCCTCACCCTTACCCTCGCCCTCACCCTCAATGTAACTCTAACCCTCACCCTAAGAATAACACTAATCCTAACCCTTATCCTAATCCTAACACTAATCCTATACCTAAACCTCACCCTCAGCCACACCCTCACTGCAAACGTCACCATGACCTTAACACTAACAATGATCCTAACCCTAACCCTAATCCTAACCCTCACCCTCACCTTAAACCTCATCCTAACCCTAACCTTCACCCTAACCCTCACACTAACCCTAACCCTAACCCTCACCCTCATGCTCCGCCTAAGCCTAAGCCTAAACCTAAGCTTAAGCCTAACCCTAACCCTCACACTAACTGTCACCCTAACCCTAACACAAACACTAACGCTAACTCTAACCCTAAACTTCACCCTCACCCTAACCCTAACTCTAACCCTAACCCTAAACAAAAACCTCACCCTAAACCTAACCCTAACCATCACCCTCACTGTAACCCTAACCCTAACCCTAACCCTAACAATAATCCTAAACCTAACCCTAACCCTCATTCTAACCATAACCCTAAACCTAACCCTAACCATCACCCTAACACTAACCCTCACCCTAACACTAACCCTAACCCTAACACTAATCCTCACACTAACCCTAAACGTCACCCAAACCCTAACCCTCAGCCTCACCCTAGTCCTCACCCTAACCCTAACACTCACCCTCACCCTCACCCTAACACTAACCCTAACCCTAACCCTCAACCTCACCCTAAACCAAACCCTAACCCTAACACTCACACTAACCCTAAGCCTAAGCCTAACCCTAACACTAACCCTCACACTCACCCTCAATCTAAACCTAATCCTAAACATAACCCTATCCCTAAACCTAAACCTCACATTAACCATCACCCTAGTGCTCACCCTAACCCTAATCCTAACACTACAGCACATCCTAACACTCACCCTAACCCTAATCCTAACTCTCAACCTAACCCTAACCCTAACCCTCACCCTCACACTTGGCCTAAGCCAAAGCCTAACCCTAAGCTTAAGCCTAACCCTAAACATCACACTAACCCTCACCCTAACTCTAACACTAACACTAACGCTAACTCTAACCCTAAACCACACCCTCACCCTAACCCGAACTCTAACCCTAACCCTTAATATAAACCTCACCCTAAACCGAACCGTAACCCTCACCCTCACAGTAACCGAAACCCTAACCCTAACCCTAACAATAACCGTAAATGTAGCCCTAACCCTCATTGTAACCATAAATGTCAAAATAACCCTAAACCTCACCCTAACACTTACCCTCACCCTAACACTAACACTAACCCTAACACTAATTCTCACACTAACCCTAACCATCACTCTAACCCTAAACCTCACCCTAACCCTAAACCTCACCCTCACCCTAGCCCTCACCCTAACCCTAAACCTCACCCTAAACCTAGACCTAATCCTAACCCTCAACCTTACCCTAACCCTCACCTTCATCATAACCTTAACCCTAACCCTCACCCTATGCGTAAACTTAATCCTAACCCTAAACCTCTCCCTAACCCTAACCCTAACCCAAACTCTCATGCTAGCCCTCACCCTAATCCTAATCTTAAATCTAACACTCATAATAACCCTCATCCTAACCCTAAACCTCACCCTAACCCTAACACAAACACTAACGCTAACTCTAACCCTAAACCTCACCCTCACCCTAACCCTAACTCTAACCCTAACCCTAAACAAAAACCTCACCCTAAACCTAACCCGAAGCCTAATCATAACCCTAACCCTAACCCTCACAGTCAACCTCACCAAAAACCTAATCCTAAACCTAACCCTATCCCTAAACCTAACCCTCAACCTAACCCTAACCCTAACCCTAACCCTAACACTAACCCTAACACTAACCCTCACACTAAACCTCAACTTAACACTAACTCTAACCCTAAACAGCACCCTCAACCTAACCCTAACCCTCACCCTCACCCTCACCCACAGCCTATCCCTATGCCTAAACCTAACCCTAACCCTAACCCTCATACTCACCCTCACACTAACCCTAATCCTAATCCTAACCCTAAACCTGACCCTCATCCTAACACTAACCCTCACCCTATCCCTAAACCTAACACTAACCCGAACCCTAAACCTCACCCTATCCCTTACCCTAACCCTAACTCTAACCCTAAAACTCACCCTCACCCTCACGCTAACCCTAATCCTAAACATCAACCTCATCCTAAACCTCAACCTAAACCTAACCCTAACACTAATCCTAACCCTAATCCTCATCCTAACACTCACCCTAACCCTAACACTAAAACTCACCCAAATGGTAACCCTAACCCAAACCCTAACCCTAATCCTCACCCTCACCCTCACCCTCAGCTTAACGCTAGGCATAACACTAACCATAAGCCTAACCCAAACACTCACCCTAACACTTACCCTAATCCTAATCCTAACCCTAACTCTAAACCTCACCCTAACCCTCAACCTCATCCTAACCCTCACCCTCACCCTAACCCTAACAGTAACCCTAACCCTAATCCTAAACCTCACCCTAACCCTAACCCTCACACTCACCCTCACCTTCACCGTAACTCTAACCCTAACCCTAACAATAACATTAACCCTCACCCTAAACCTAACACTCACCCTCACCATAATCGTAAACCTGACCCAAACCCTCACCCTAACCCTTGCCCTAACCCTAACCTAAACCTCACCCTAACCCTAAACCTAACCCTCACCCTCAGCCTCACCCTCACTGTAAACTTAAACCTAACCATAACACTAACAATAACAATAACCCTACACTAATCTTACCTTCACACTCAACCTAACCAAAACCCTCACCCTAACTCTAACCCTCACCCTCAACGTAACCCTCACCCTAACACTCATCCTAACCCTAAACCTAAACCTATCCCTAAACCGCACCCTAACTCTAACCCTAACCCTCACCGTCACCCTAGCACTCACCCTAGCCCTAATCTAAAACCTAAACCTCACCCTATCCCTCACCCTAACCCTAACCCTAACCCTCAACCTCACCCTAAACCAAATCTTAACCCTAACACTCACTCTAACCCTAACCCTAAACCTAACCCTAACCCTCACACTCACCCACAATCTAAACCTAATCTTAAACCTAACCCCATCCCTAACACTAACCCTCACATTAACCATCACCCTAGCGCTCACCCTAACACTAATCCTAACCCTACACCTCATCCTAACACTCACCCTAACCCTAACCCTAACCCTCACACTAACCCTCACCTTAACCCTAACATTAACACTAACGCTAACTCTAACCCTAAACCTCACCCTCACCCTAACACTAACTCTAACCCTAACCCTTAATATAAACCTCACCCTAAACCTAACCCTAACCCTCACAATAACCATAACCCTATCCCTAACAATAACCCTAAACCTAACCCTAACCCTCAATGTAACCATAACCGTCACCATAACCCTGACCCTCACCCTAATAGTTACCCTCAACCTAACACTAACCCTCACCCTAACCCTAAAACTAACACTAACCCTAACCCTAAACCTCTCCCTATCCCTTACCTAACCCTAAATCTAACCCTAAAACTCACCCTCACCCTCACCCTAACCCTAATCCTAAACATCACCTTCATCCGAACCCTCACCCTCACCCTAACCCTAACACTAATCCTAAACCTAATCCTCATCCTAAATCTCACCCTAACCCTAACTCTAACCCAAACGCTAAGCCTAACCCAAACCCTAACGCTTAACCTCACCCACACCCTCACTCTCAGCTTAATGCTAAGCCTAACCCTAACCCTAAGCCTAGCCCAAACACTCACCCTAACACTAACCCTAATCCTAATCCTAACCCTAACTCTAACCCTCACCCTAACCCTCACCCTCATCCTAACCCTCACCCTAACCCTAACCCTAACACTAACCCTAACCCTAAACCTCACCCTAAACCTCACCCTAATCCTAAATCTAACCCTAAACCTCACCCTCACCCTCACCCTAAACCTAACCCTAACCCTAAACCTCACCCTAACCCTAACCCTCACACTCACCCTCACCTTCGCCGTAATTCTAACCCTAAACCTAACAGTAACAATAACCATCACCTTAACCCTAACACTCACGCTCACCGTAATCCTAACACTAACCCAAACCCTCACCCAAAACTTTACCCTAACCCTAAGCTAAACCTCACCCTCAGCCTCACCCTCACTGTAAACTTAAACCTAACCATAACACTAACAATAACAATAACCCTACGCTAATCTTACCTTCACACTCAACCTAACCAAAACCCTCACCCTAACCCTAACCCTCACCCTCAACATAACCCTCACCCTAACACTCACCCTAACCCTAAACCTAAACCTATCCCTAAACTGCACCCTAACTCTAACCCTAACCCTCACCCTCACTCTAGCACTCACCCTAACCTTAATCTTAAACCTAAACCTCACTCTAACCCTAACCCTAAACCTAACCCTAACCCTCAACCTCACCCTCAATCTAAACCTAATCTTAAACCTAACCCTAGCCCTAACACTAACCCTCACATTAATCATCACCCTAGCGCTCACCCTAACCCTAATCCTAACCCTACACCTCATCCTAACACTCACCCTAACCCTAACCCTAACCCTCACACTAACCCTCACCCTAAACCTAACATTAACACTAATGCTAACTCTAACCCTAAACCTCACCCTCACCCTAACACTAACTCTAACCCTAACACTTAATATAAACCTCACCCTAAACCTAACCCTAACCCTCACAATAACCGTAACCCTATCCCTAAAAGTAACCCTAAACCTAACTCTAACCCTAATTGTAACCATAACCATCACCTTAACCCTAACCCTCACCCTAATAGTTACCCTCAACCTAACACTAACCCTCACCCTAACCCTAAAACTAACACTAACCCTAACCCTAAACCTCTCCATATCCCTTACCTAACCCTAAATCTAACCCTAAAACTCATCCTCACCCTCACCCTAACCCTAATCCTAAACATCACCCTCATCCTAACCCTCACCCTCACCCTAACCCTAACACTAATCCTAACCCTAATCCCCATCCTAAATCTCACCCTAACCCTAACTCTCACCAAAACGCTAAGCCTAACCCAAACCCTAACCCTAAACCTCACCCTCACCCTCACTCTCAGCTTAACGCTAAGCCTAACCCTAACCCTAAGCCTAACCCAAACACTCACCCTAACACTAACCCTAATCCTAATCCTAACCCTAACTCTAACCCTCACCCTAACCCTCACCCTCATCCTAACCCTCACCCTAACCCTAACCCTAACACTAACCCTAACCCTAAACCTCACCCTAAACCTCACCCTAACCCTAAATCTAACCCTAAACCTCACCCTCACCCTCACCCTAAACCTAACCCTAACCCTAAACCTCACCCTAACCCTAACCCTCACACTCACCCTCACCTTCGCCATAATTCTAACCCTAACCCTAACAATAACAATAACCATCACCTTAACCCTAACACTCACGCTCACCGTAATCCTAACACTAACCCAAACCCTCACCCTAACCTTTACCCTAACCCTAAGCTAAATCTCACCCTAACCCTAAACCTACCCCTCACTCTCAGCCTCACCCTCACTGTAAACTTAAACCTAAACATAACACTAACAATAACACTAACCCTAACCCTAATCTAACCCTCACCATCACCCTCACCCTAACCCTAACCCTAACTCTAACCCTAACCCTCACCCTCACCGTAATCCTCACCCTAACACTCACCCTAACCCTAACCCTATCCCTATCCCTAAACCGCACCCTAAGTCTAACCCTTACCCTCACGCTCACCCTAGCACTCACCCTAGCCCTAATCTTAAACCTAAACCTCACCCTAACCCTAACCCTAACCCTCAACCTAACCCTAAAACCCTAACAATCACCCTAAACTTCACCCTCACCTTCACCCTCAAGCTCGGCCTAAGCATAAGCCTAAGCCTAAGGCTAAGCCTAACCATCACAGTCACCCTCACTCTCACCGTAACCGTAAAACTAACCCTAACCTTAACCCTCACACTAACCCGCACCCTAACGCTAACCCTAACTCTAAAACTCACCCTCACCCTAAACCTAACCCTCACTCTCACCCCCAGCCTAACCCTAAGCCTAAGCCTAACCCTTTCCCTCACCCCCACCCTCAGCTTAACACTAAGCCTAAGCCTAACCCTAACCCTAATCCTCACCCTCACACTAGCCCTCACCATAACCCTAACCATAATATTAAACGTAACCCTAACACTCACACTAACCCTAACCCTACACCTAACACTAACCCTAAACCTCACCCTCACCCTAACACTAACCCTAACTCTAAACCTCATCCCAACCCTAAAACTAACCATCAACATCACCCTCACCCTCACCCTTACCTTAACTTTAACTTTAACTTTAACCCTCACCCTAAGAATAACAATAACCCTAAACCTAAACTTAAAACTCACCCTCACAGTAACTCTAACCCTAACCCAAACCCTCACCCTAACCCTAACCCTCACCCTAACCCTAGTGCTAAACCTTACACTTAAAGTAACCCTAACCCTAATCCTCACCCTAGGACATACCCTAACCCTAATCCTAACCCTAACCCTCACCCTAACCCTCACTCTAAACCTAAACCAAATCTCATCCTAAATCTAACCCTCATCCTCACCCTCAGCCTCAGCCTAACCCTAAGCCTAACACTAAACCTAACCCTAACTGTCACACCCACAGTCACCGTAAACCTAATCCTAACCCTAACCCCAACTCTAAACCTAACACTAACCCTAAACCTAACCCTCACCATAACTCTCACTCTAACCCTAACCCTAACACTGTCGATCATCCTAGCACATACCCTAACGCTAATCCTATCCCTAACCCTCACCTTAACCCTCACCCTAACCCTCACTCTAAACCTAACCCTAAAGCTAACAGTCAACCTCACCCTACACCTAATCCTAACCCTAACACTAACACAAACATACACCCTCACCTTAACCCTAATCCTAATCCTAACACTTACCCTAACCCTCACCCTCACCCTAACCCTCTTCCTAACCCTGCCCCTAAGAGTAACACTAACCCTAACCCTCACCCTAACTCTCACTGCCCCTAACACTAACACTAACCCTAACCCTAAATCTAACCCTAACCCTCACACTCGCCTTAAGCCTAACCCTAACCATAACCCTAAAACTCACCCTAACCCTAACCCTAAAACTCACCCTCACCCTAAAACTCAACCTAACCCTAACCCTAAACCTCACTCTCACCCTAGCCCTCACCCTAAGCCTAACCCTAACCCTAACCCTCACCCTAACCATAACCCTCACCATAACCATAACTTTCACACTAACCCTAACCCTTACCATCACCCTCACCCTCACCCTAACCCTAACCCTAACCCTCACCTTCACCCTAAACCAAACCCTAACCCTAACACTCACTCTAACCCTAAGCCTAAGCCTAAGCCTAACCCTAACCCTCACACTCACCCTCAATCTAAACCTAATCCTAAACCTAACCCTATCCCTAACCCTAACCCTCATATTAACCACCACCCTAGCAATCACCCTTAGCCTAAACCTCACCCTAACTCTCACTCTAAACCTAACCCTAAAGTTAACCCTCACCCTCACCCTAACCCTAATACTAACCCTAACACTAATCCTCACACTCACCCTCACCTTAACACTAAACCTAATCCTAAACCTTACCCTAACCCTCACCCTCACCTTAACCCTCATCCTAGCCCTACCCTTAACACTAACACTAAACCTAACCCTCACCCTAACCTTCACCCTAACCCTCATCCTACACTAAATCTAACCCTAACCCTCAACTTCGCTAAAACGGTAACCCTAACCATAACCCTTAAACTCACCCTAACCCTAACCCTAAACCTCACCCTCACCAAAAACTCACCCTAACCCTAACCCTAACCCTCACTCTCACCCTTGCCCTCACCCTAAGCCTAAACTTAACCCTAAACCTCAATCTAACCATAACCCTCATCATAACCCTAACTTTCACACTAACCCTAACCCTAAACCTCACTCTCACCCTCACCCTAACCCTAACCCTAACCCTCACTCTCAGCCTAAACCGAACCCTAAACCTAACACTCACTCTAACCCTAAGCCTAAGCCTAACCCTAACCCTAACCCTCACACACACCCTCAATCTAAACCTAATCCTAAAACTAACCCTATCCCTAATCCTAACCCTGTCATTAATGACCAGCCTAGCAATCACCCTCAGACTAACCCTCACCCTAACCCTAACACTCACCCTCAACGTCAGCCTCAGAATAACCCTAAGCCTAAGGCTAAAAATAACCCTAAACCTCAACCTCACCCTAGCCCTCACCCTAACCCTAATCCTAACCCTAACCCTCATCATAACCCTCAATCTAACGCTAAACCTAACCATCACCCGAACCCTAATCCTCACCCCCATCCTCATGCTCAGCCTAACCCTAAGCCTAAGCCTAACCCTAACCCTAACCCTCACACTCACCATCACCCTAAACCTAATACTAATCCTAACCCTAACCCTAACCCTAACCCTAAACCTCAACCTAACCCTCACCCTAACCCTAACCCTAACACTAACCCTAACACTAAACCTCAACCTAACCCTCCCCCTAATCCTAACTCTAACCCTAAACCTCATTCTCAACCTAACCCTAACCCTAGCCCTAATCCTAACCCTCACCCTCACCCTAAACCTCATCCTAACCCTAACCCTCACCCTAACCCTCACACTAACCCAATCCCTAACCCTCACCCTCAAGCTCCGCCTAAGCCTAAGCCTAAACCTAAGCTTAAGCCTAACCCTAACAGTGTGAGCACTGTCACCCTAACCCTAACACTAACAGTAAGGCTAACTCTAACCCTAAAACTCACCCTCACCCTAACCCTCACCCTAACCCTAACCCTAACACTAACCCTAAACCTCACCTTAACCCTAACCCTAAATCTCACCCTCAGCCTCACCTTCACTCTAAACTTAACCTTAAACATAACACTAACAATATCCCTCACTCTAACCCTAACCCTAACCCTCACCTAAACCTAACCCTCACCCTCACAGTAACCCTAACCCTAACACTCACCCTAACCCTAAACCTAACCCTAATCCTAAACCTCGCCATAATGCTAACTCTAAACCTCACCCTCAACCTTGCCTCATTCTAACCCTAATCCTAACCCTAAACCTCATCCTAACCCTCAAACTAACCCTAACGCTAACACTCACCCTAAACATAACCCTTGCCCTCACCCTCACCCTCAGCCTAAACTTATGCCTAAGCCTAACCCTAACGCTAACCCTCAGACTCACACTCACCCTAAACCTTTTTCTAACACTAACCCTAACCCTAACCCTAAAACTCACCATAACCCTCTCCCTAACCCTAACTCTAAACCTCACCCTAAACCTAACCCGAACTCTAACCATAACCCTAAACGTAAACCTCACCCTAACTCTAACCCTAAACCTCACCCTCACCCTCACCTTAACCATAAGCCTAACCGTAACCCTAAAAATAACCCTAACCCTAACACTAATCCTAACCCTAACCATAACTCTCACCCTAACACTTACCCTCACCCTAAAACTAACCCTAATCCTAACACTAACCCTCACACTAACATTAACCATCACCTTAACCCTAAACCTCAACCTAACACTATCCCTAACCCTCACCCTCACCCTAGCCCTCACCCTAACCCTAATATTAATACTCAATCTAACCCTCACCCTCACTCTAACCCAAAATCAAATCCTCACCCTAACCCTCACCCTAACCCTAGCCCTCACCTTTACCCTTACTGTCACCCTAACACTAACCCTAACCTTAACCCTATCCCTCATCCTAAAACTCAGCCTAACCGTAACCCTAACCATCACGCTAACCCTAACCATCAACCTCACCCTCAGCCTAAGCCTAAACCTAAGCCTAAGCCTAAGCCTAACCCTCACCCTAGCACTCACCCTAACCCTAACCCTCAGCCTAACCCTAACCCTAAACCTAACAATAACCCTAACCCTAACCCTAACCCTCATTCTAACCATAACCCTCACCCTAACCCTAACCCTCACCCTTATACTTACCCTCACCCTAACACTAACCCTAACCCTAAAACTAACCCTCACACTAACCCTAACCATCACCCTAACCCTAACACGCACCCTAACCCTAACCCTAACCCTCACACTTACCCTAGCCCTCACCCTAACCATAATTATCATACTCACCCTAAACCTCACACTAACCCTAAAACTAATCCTTAATCTAAAACACACCCTCAACCTAACCCTAACTCTAACCCTCACCCTTGCCCTAACCCTCACATTTACCATAATCCTCATTCTCAGCCTAACCCGCAACTTTACCCTTACTGTCACCCTCACCCTAACCTTCACACTAACCCTAACACTCATCCTAACCCTCACCCTGACTGTAACCCTAAGCATCACCCTAACTCTAACCCTCACCCACACATTAACCCTAACCCTCACCCTCACCCTCAGCCTAAGCCGAAGTCTAAACCTAACCCGAACACTCACCCTCATCCTAACCCTAATCCTAATCCTAACCATAACCATAACCCTCACACTAACCCTAACACTCAACCTAACCCTAACCCTAACCCTGACCCTAACACTAACTGTAACACTAAACCTCAACCTGACCCTAACCCTAACCCTGAAGCTCACCCTAACCTTAACCCTAAACCTCACCCTCACACTAGCCATCACCCTAAACCTAATCCTAAACTTAACCCTCATCATAACCCTCACCCTAACCCTAATCCTAACCCACAACCTCACCCTCAGCCTAACCCTAACCCTAACCCTAAACCTAACCCTAACCCACACACTCACCCTCAACGTAACCCTAATGCTAACCCTAACCCTAACTCTAACCCTCACCTTCAGCCTCACCCTCAGCCTAACCCTATGTGTAAGCCTAACCCTAAACCTAACCCTCACACTCACCCTCACCCTAACCCTAATCCTAACACTAACCCTAACCCTAAAGCTAACCCTCCCCCTAACCCTCCCCCTAACACTAACTCTAACCCTAAACCTCACACTCACCCTAACCCTAATCTTAACCCTAACCCTAAACCTCACCCTAACCCTAACCCTAAACCCCAGCCTTACCCTCACCCTCACCCTGACCGTAACACTAACCCTAACACTAACAATAACACTAATCCAAACCCTAAACCTAACCCTAACACTAATCCTATCCCTAACCCTCACCCTCAGCCTCACCCTCACTGCAAATGTAACCATAAACTTAACACTAATAATAATCCTAACACTAACCCTAATCCTAACCCTAACCCTCTTCCTGACCCTAACCCTCACAGTAATTCTAGCCCTCATACTCAGCATAAACCTAACCCTCATCCTAACCCAACCTCACCCTAACCCGAACCCTAAACTTCACCCTAACACTAAACCTATACCACCCCCTCAACTTAGTCCTCACCCTAACCCTAATCCTAACCCTAATCCTCATCCTAACACTAACCCTAACCCTAACCCTAATCCTCACACTAACCCTAATCCTAACTTTAACCCTCAACCTAACTCTAACCCTCACCATCACTGTAATCTGAACCCTAAACCTCACCCAAACTCTAAACTTAACCCGAACCCTAACCCTCAACCTAACGCTAACCCAAACCCAAACGCTAACCCTAACCCTCACCCTTACCCTCACCCTCAGCTTAACCCTTAGCCTAACCCTAACCCTAAGCATAAACCAAACACTCACACTAACACTAACCCTAATCCTAATCCTAACACTAACCCTAACACTCACCCTCATCCTAACCCTCAACCTAATCCTAAAACTAACCCTAACCCTAACCCTCACACTAACTCTCACCCTAAACCTAACTCTAACACTCAATCTCACCCTCACCCTCATCCTAACCCTAACCCAAACCCTAAACCTCATCCTAACCCTAACCCGGATCCTCACCCTCACCCTCACCGTAAATCTAACCCTAACCCTAACAATAACACTAAACCTAACCCTAAACCTAACACTCACCCTCACCATAACCCTAACCCTAACCCTAAACCTCACACTAACCATCAACTAGCGCTCAACCTAACCATAAACCTCACCCTAACCCTGACCCTAACCCTAACCCTAACCCTCACCCTCACACTCGGCCTAAGCCAAAGCCTAAACCTAAGCTTAAGCCTAACTCTAATCCTCACACTAACCCTCACCCTAACCCTAACACTAACAATAACACTAATTCTAACCCTAAACCGCACCCTCACACTAACGCTAACTCTAACATTAACCCTAAACATAAACCTCACCCTCAACCTAACCCTAACCCTCACCCGCACCGTAACTGTAACCCTAACCCTAACCCCAACAATAACCCTAAACCTAACCCTAATCATCATTCTAACCATAACACTCACCCTAAAGCTAACCCTCACCCTAACACTTACCCTCACCGTAACACTAACCCTAACCCTAACACTAATCCTAACAATAACCCTAATCGTCACCCTAAACCTAAACCTCAACCTAACCCTGACCCTCACCCTCATCCTAGCCCTCACCCTAACCCGAACCCTCACCTTCACCCTAAACCTCAGACTAACCCTAAAACTAATCCTCAATCTTAACCTCACCCTCACCCTAACCAGAACCCTAACCCTCAACCTAAACCTAACCCTGACGGTTACCGTAATCCTCACTCTCAGCCTAACCTTAACCTTTACCCTTACCGTAAACCTCACCCTAACACTCACCCTAACCCTAACCCTCACCCTGACTGTAACCCTAAGCATCACCCTAAACCTAACCCTCACCCTCACACACAGCCTCAGCCTAACCCTAACCCTAACCATAACCATAACCCTAACCCTAACCCTAGCCCTCACCCTAACCCTAATCCTAACCCTATCCCCAATCCTAACCCTAAACCTAACCCTAACACTAAACATCACCCTAAACCTAATCCTCATCCCCACCCTCACTCTCAGCTTAACCCTAAGCCTAAGCCTAAGCCTAACCCTAACCCTCACACTCACCCTCACCATAACCCTAATCCTCAACCTAACCCTAACGCTAACAATAAACCTCAACCTAACCCTCACCCTAACCCTAACCCTCACCCTAACACCCTCACCCTAAAACTAACCCTAACCCTAACACTAATCCTCACACTAACCCTAATCATCACCCTAACCCTAAACCTCACCCTAACCCTAACCCTCACCCTCACCCTAACACTTACCCTCACCTTCACCCTAAACTTCAGACTAACCCTAAAACTAATCCTCAATCTTAACCTCACCCTCCCCCTAACCCAAACCCTAACCCTAAACCTAAACCTAATCTTCACCCTTACGTTAATTCTCACTCTCAGCCTAACCTTCACCTTTACCCTGACCGTCAACCTCACCCTAACACTCACCCTAACCCTAACCCTCATCTTAACCCTCACCCTGAATGTAACCCTAAGCATCACCCTAACCCTAACCCTCACCCTCACACACAGCCTCAGCCTAACCCTAACCATAAGCCTAAACCTAACCCTAACCCTCACCCTCACCCTAGCCCTCACCCTAACCCTAATCCTTACCCTAACCCCAATCCTAACCCTAAACCTAACGCTAACCCTAACCATCACCCTAAACCTAATCCTCATCCCCACCCTCACTCTCAGCCTAACCCTAAGCCTTAGCCTAACCCTAACCCTAACCCTCACACTCACCCTCACCATAGCCCTAATCCTCAAAGTAACCCTAACCCTAACAATAAACCTCAACCTAACCCTCAACCTAACCCTAACCCTAACACTAACCCTAACCCTAACCCTTACCCTAAACCTTCCCCTAAACCTTACTCTAACCCTAAACTTCACCCTCAACCTAAACCTCACCCTAACACTAAACCACACCCTCACCCTAACCCTCACTGTAACTCTAACCCTAACCATAACACTAACCCTAAATTTAACCTTAACCCTAACGCTCACCCTCACCGTAATCCTAACCCTAACCCAAGCCCCCATCCTAACCCTAACCGTAACCTTAACCCTAAAACTCACCCTAACCTTAACCCTAAACCTCACCCTCAGCCTCAGCCTCACTGCAAACTTAACCTTAACCATAACACTACCAATAACCCTAAACCTAATCCTAACCCTCACCCTCACACTAACCCTAACACGAACCCTCACCCTAACCCTAACCCTCACCCTCAAAGTAGCCCTAAACCTAACCCTCACCCTCACCCTAACCCTAACCCTAATCATAAACCTTGCCATAATGCTAACTCTACAACTCACCCTCACCCTTTCCCTCAACCTAACCCTAATCCTAACCCTAAACCTCATCCTAACCCTCACCCTAACCCTAACCCTAACCCTCACCCTAACCCTAACCCTCACCCTCCCCCTCCCCCTCAGCCTAACCCTAAGCCTATGCCTAACCCTAACCCTAACCGTCACACTCACCCTAACCCTAATCCTAACACTAACACTAACCCTAACCCTAACCCTCCCCCTAACCCTCCCCCTAACCCTAACTCTAAACCTAAACCTCACCCTCAACCTAAAACTAACTCTAACCATAACCCTAAACCTAAACCTCAGCCTAACCGTAACCCTGATCCTGACCCTCAACTTCACCGTAACAATAAGCCATACCCTAACCTTAAAAATAACACTAACCTAACACTAATCCTAACAGAAACCATAACTCTCACCCTAACCCTAACCCTCACCCTAACACTTACTCTCAACCTAAAACTAACCCTAATGCTAACACTAATCCTCACACTAACCCTAACCATCACCTTAACCCTAAACCTCAACCTAACCCTATCCCTAACCCTCACCCTCCCCCCAGCCCTCACCCTAACGCTACCCCTAACCCTCACCCTAAACCTCACACTAATCCTAAGACTAATACTCAATCTAACCCTCACCCTCACCTTAACCCTAACCCTTATCCTCACCCTAACACTCACCCTAACCCTAACCCTCACATTTATCCTTACTGTCACCCTCACTATAACCCTCACCCTAACCCTAACCCTCATCCGAACCCTCAGAATAACCATAACCCTAACCATCATGCTAACCCTAACCTTCAAACTCACCCTCAGATTCAACTTAAACCGAAGTCTAAGCCTAACCCTAAACCTCACCCTCACACTAGCCCTCACCCTAACCCTAATCCTAACCCTAATCATCATCCTAACACTAACCCTAACCCTAACCCTAACCCTCACACTAACCCTAATCCTAACCCTAACCCTCAACCTAACCCTAACCCTCTCCATCACTGTAACCTGAACCCTAAACTTCACCCAAACCCCAGCCTAACTTTCACATTAAGCCTTATTGTCAACCTCACACTAACCCTCACCATAACCCTATCCCTCATCCTAACCCTCACCCGGACTGTAAACCTAAGCATCACCCTAACCTTAACGCTCAACCTAACCCACAGCCTCAGCCTAACCCTAACCCTAAGCCTAAACCTAACCCTCACCCTCACCCTCAACCTAGCCCTCACCCTAACACTAATCCTAACCCTAACCCAAATCCTAACCCTAAACCTAACCCTAACCCTAACCATCACCCTAAACCTAATCCTCATCCCCACCCTCACTCTCAGCCTAACCCTAAGCCTAAGCCTAACCCTCACCCTAACTCTCACCGTCACCCTCACCATAACTCGAATCCTCAACCTAACCCTAACCCTAAACCTAACCCTCAAACTAACCCTCACCCTAACCGTAAACCTAACACTAACCCTAACCGTAACCCTCACCCTAACCCTCCCCCTAACCCTAAATCTAAACCTAAACCTCACCCTCAACCTAAACCTAACTCTAACCATAACCCTAAACCTAAACCTCACCGTAAACCTAACCCAAACCCTCACCCTCACCCTCACCCTCACCATAACCCTAACCCTAACCCTAAAATAACCCTAATCCTAATAATAATCATAACCCTAAACATAACTCTCACCCTAACACTCACCCTCATCTTAACACTTACCCTCACCCTAAAACGAAACCTAATCCTAACACTAACCCTCACACTAACCCTAACCATCACCTTAACCCTAAACCTCAACCTAACCCTATCAATAACCCTCAACCTCACCCTAGCCCTCACCCTAACCCTACCCCTCATCCTCAGCCTAAACCTCACACAAACCCTAACACTAATACTCAATCTAACCCTCACCCTAACCCTAACCCTAATCCTCACCCTAACCCTCACCCTAAACCTAGCCCTCACCTTTAACCTTACTGTCACCCTAACCCTAACCCTAACCCTAACCCTCATCCAAAACCTCAGCCTAACTATAACCTAACCATCACGCTAAGCCTAAACCTCAACCTCACCCTCAGCCTCAGCCTAAACCTAAGCCTAAGCCTAACCCTAACCCTAAACCTCACCCTCACCCTAGACCTCACCCTAACCCTAATCCTAACCCTAACCCTCAGCCTAACCCTAACCCTAACCCAAAAAATAGCCCTAACCCTAACCCTAACCCTCATTCTAACCATAAGCCTCACCCTAACCCTAACCCTCACCCTAACACTTACCCTCATCCTAACACTAACACTAACCCTAACACTAACGCTCACACTAACCCTAACCATCACCCTAACCTTAACACTCACCCTAACCCTAACCCTAACCCTCACCCTCACCCTAGCCCTCACCCTAACCCTAACTATCATCCTCACCCTAAACCTCACACTAACCCTAAAACTAATCCTTAAGCTAAACCACAAGCTCACCCTAACCCTAACTGTAACCCTCACCCTAACCCTAACCCTCACATTTACCGTAATCCTCATTCTCAGCCTAACCCTCAACTTTACTCATACTGTCATCCTCACCCTAACCCTCACACTAACCCTAACCCTCATCCTAATCCTCACCCTGACCGTAACCCTAAGCATCACCCTAAACCTAACCCTCACCCACACCCTAACCCTAACTCTCACCTTCACCCTCAGCCTAACCCTAAGATTAACCCTAACCCTAACACTCACCCTCACCCTAACCCTAATCCTAAACCTAACCATAACCATAACCCTCACACTAACCCTAACACTCACCCTAACCCTAACCCTAACACTAACCCTAACCCTAATCCTCACCCTTACACTAACTCTAACACTAAACCTCACCCTGACCCTAACCCTAACCGTAAAGCTCACCCTAACCCTAACCCTAATCCTCACCCTCACGCTAGCCCTCACCCTAACCCTAATCCTAACCCTAACCCTCATCATAACCCTCACCCTAACACTAATCGTTAACCTCACAATAACCCTAACCCTCACCCTCAACCTCACCCCCAGCCTAACCCTAAGCATAACCCTAAACCTAACCCTAACCCACAGGCTCACCCTCAGCGAAACTCTAATGCTAACCCTAACCCTAACTCTAACCCTAAGCGTCCCAGTAACCCTAACCCTAAACCTAACCTAACACTAACCCTAACCCTAACCATCAACCTAACCCTCCCCCTAACCCTAACTCTAACCCTAAACCTCACACTCACCCGAAACCTAATCCTAATCCTATCCCTAAACCTCACCCTAACCCTAACCCTAAACCCCAACCTTACCCTCACCCTCACCCTGTCCGTAACTCTAACCCTAAAGCTAACAATAACACTAAAATTAAACCTAAACCTAACACTAACACTAATCCTATCCCTAACCCTCACACTCAGCCTCACCCTCACTGCAAATGTAACCATAACCTTAACACTAACAATAATCCTAACACTAACCCTAATCCTAAACATCACACTCACCCTAACCCTCATTCTAACCCTAACCCTCACGGAAACTCTAACCCTCACACTCACCATAACCCTAACCCTCATCCTAACCCTCACCCTCACCCTAACCCTCACCCTAAACCTCACCCTAACGCTAACCCTAACCCTCACCCTCACCCTAGCCCTCACCCTAACACTAATCCTAACCCTAATCCTCATCCTAACACTAACCCTAACCCTAACCCTAATCCTAACCCTAACCCTCAACCTAACCCTAACACTCACCATCACTGTAACCTGAACCCTAACCCTCACCAAACCCTAAACTTAACCCGAACCCTAACTCTCACCCTAAAGATAACCCTAACCCCCACCCTAACCCTAATCCTCACCCTTACACTCACCCTCAGCTTAAACCTTAGCCTAACCCTAACCCTAAGTCTAACCCAAACACTCACCCTAACACTAACCCTAATCCTAATCCTAACCCTAACCCTAAACCTCACCCTCATCCTAACCCTAAAACTAACACTAACCCTAACCCTCACACTAACTCTCACCCTAACCCTAACTCTAACACTAAATCTCACCCTCACCTTCACCCAAACCCTAACCCTAACCCTAAACCTCATCCTAACCCTAAACCTAATCGTGCCCCTAACCCTAACCCTAACCCTCACCCTAACCATAACCCTAACCCTAACCCTAAACCTAACCCTCACCCTAACCCTAACTGTAACCCTATCCCTAAACATAAACCTCACCCTAAACCTAACCCTAACCCTCACCCTCACCATAACTGTAACCCTAACCCTAACCCTAACAATAACCCTAAACCTAACCCTCACCATCATTCTAACAATAACCCTCACCTAACTCTAACCCTCACCCTAACAGTTACCCTCACCTTAACACTAACCCTAACAATAACAATAATCCTCAAACTAATCCTAATTGTCACCCTAACCCTAAACCTCACCCTCACCCTAAACCTCACCCTCACCCTCACCCTAGCCCTCACCCTAACCCTAACCCTCATCCTCACCCTAAACCTCACACAAACCCTAAAACTAATCCTCAATCTTAACCTCACCTTCACCCTAACCCTAATCCTAACCCCCAACCTAACCCTAACCCTCACCCTTACTGTAATTCTCACTCTCGGCCTAAACTTCAACTTTTCCCTTACCTTAACCCTCACACTAACACTCACCCTAACCCTAACCCTCATCCTAACTTTCACCCGGACTGTAACCCTAAGCATCACCCTAACCCTTACCCTCACCCTCACCAACAGCCTCATCCTAACCTTCACCCGGACCGTAACCCTAAGCATCACCCTAACCCTAACCCTCACCCACACCCAGAGCCTCAGCCTAACCTTAACCCTAAGCCTTAACCTAACCCTAACCCTCACTCTCAACCTAAATCTAATCCTAACCCTAACCCTAATCCTAACCCTAAACATAACCCTAACCCTAACCATCACCCTAAACCTAATCATCATCCCAACCCTCACTCTCAGCCTAACCCTAAGTCTAAGAATACCCCAAACCCTTACCATCACACTCACCCTCACCATAACCCTAATCCTCAACCTAACCCTAACCCTAACCCTAAACCTCAACCTAACCCTCACCCGAAACCTAAACCAAACACTAACCCTATCCCTAACCCTCACCCTTACCCTCGCCCTAAACCTAACTCTAACCCAAAACCTCACACTCACCGTAAATCTAACCCTAACCCTCAACCTCACCCTCACCCTCAACCTCACCGTAAATCTAACCCTAACCCTAACAATAACTGTAACCCTAACCCTAATGCTCACCCTCACTGTAACCCTAAACCTAACCCAAGCCTCACCCTAACCCTAACCCTAACCCTAACCCTAACCCTAACCCTCACCCTTACCCTAACCCTAAACCTCAGCCTCAGCCTCACCCTCACTGTGAACTTAACTTTAACCATAACACTAACAATAACCCTAACCCTAATCCTAACACTCACCCTCATACTAAACATCACCCTAACCCTAAACCTAAGCCTAAGCCTAATCCTCGCCCTAATGCTAACTCTAAACCTCACCCTCACCCTTGCCCTCATCCTAACCCTAATCCTAACTCTAAACCTCATCCTAAACCTCAACCTACCCCTAACCCTAACCCTCACCCTAACTCTAACCCTCACCTTCAGCCTCACCCTCAGCCTAACCCTATGCGTAAGCCTAACCCTAAACCTAACCCTCACACTCACCCTCACCCTAACCCTAATCCTAACACGAACCCTAACCCTAAACCTAACCCTCACCCTAACCCTCCTCTAACCCTAAATCTAAACCTAAACCTCACCCTCAACCTAACCCTAACTCTAACCATAACCCTAAACCTAAACCTCAACCTAACCCTAACCTTAACCCTCACTCTCACCGTAACCATAACCCTAACCCTAATCCTAAAATAACCCTAATCCTAATACTAATCCTAACCCTAAACATAACTCTCACCCTAACATTCACCCTCACCCTAACACTTACCCTCACCCAAAAACGAACCCTAATCCTAACACTAACCCTCACACTAACCCTAACCATCAACTTAACCCTAAACCTCAAACTAACCCTATCCCTAATCCTCACCCTAACCCTAGCCCTCACCCTAACGCTACCCCTCATGCTCACCCTAAACCTCACACTAACCCAACACGAATACTCAATCTAACCCTCATCCTAACCCTAACACTAATCCTCACCCTAACACTCACCCTAAACCTAACCCTCAATTTTAACCTTACTGTCACCCTCAACCTATCCCTAACCCTAAACTTAACCCTCATCCTAACCCTCAGCCTAACCATAACCTAACCATCACCCTAACTCTAACACTCAACCTCAACCTCAGCCTCAGCCCTAACCTAAGCCTAAGCCTATCCCTAACCCTAACCCTCACCATCACCCTAGCCCTCACCCTAACCCTAATCCTAACCCTAACCCTTATCCTAAACCTAACCCTAACCCAAACAATAACCCTAACCCTAACTCTAACCCTCATTCTAACCATAAGCCTCACCCTAACCCTAACCCTCACCCTAACACTTACCCTCACCCTAACACTAACCTTAACCCTAACACAAACCCTCACACTAACACTAACCCTCACACTAACCCTAACACTCACTCTAACCCTAACACTCACCCTAACCCTAAACCTAACCCTCACCCTCACCCTAGCCCTCACCCTAAACCTAATCCTAACCCTAAACCTAATCGTAACCTAACCCTAACCCTAACCATCACCCTAAACCTAATCCTCATCCCGACACTCACCCTCAGCCTAACCCTAAGCCTAAGCCTCAGCCTAACCCTAACCCTCACCCTCACCCTCACCAAAACCCTAATCCTAAACCTAACCCCAACCCTAAACCACAACCTAACCCTCACGCTAACCCTAACCCTAACCCTCCCCCTCTCCCTCACCGTAACCATAAACCTAACCCTAAACCTAAAAATAACACTAACCCAAATACTAATCCTTACCCTAACTATAACTCTCACCCTAACCCTAACCCTCACCCTAACACTTAACCTCACCCTAAAACTAACCCTAATCCTAACGCTAACCCTCACACTTAACCCTAAACCTCAACCTAACCCTATCCCTAACCCTCACCCTCACCTTAGCCCTCATCCTAACCTTACCCCTCATCCTCACTCTAAACCTCACACTAACCCTAATACTAATACTCAGTCTAACCCTCACCCTCACCTTAACCCTAACCCTAATCCTCACCCTAACCCTAACCCTCACCCTAAAACTTACCCAAAACCTAACACTAACCCTAACCCTAACACTAAACCTCACACTAACCCTAACACTCACCCTAACACTAACACTCACCCTAAACCTAAATCTAAACCTCACCCCCACCCTAGCCCTCACCCAACCTTAACTATCATCCTCACCCTAAACCTCAAACTAACACTAAAACTTATCCTCAATCTAAACCACAACCTCACTCTAACCCTAACTCTAACCCTCACTCTAACCCTAACACTCACATTTACAGTAATCCTCATTCTCAGCCTAACCCTCAACTTTACACTTACTATCACCCTCACGCTAACCCTCAAACTAACGCTAACCCTCATCCTAACCCTCACCCTGACCATAACCCTAAGCATCAACCTAACTCTAACCCTCACCCACACCCTCACCATAACACTAACCCTCACAGTAACACTAACTCTAAACGTAAACATAACACTCAGCCTAACCCTAGCACTCATCCTCACACTCACCCTCAGCCTAACCCTAAGCCTAACCGTAATCCTCACACTCACCCTCACCCTAACACTAATCCTAATCCTAACCATAACCATAACCCTAATCCTAACCCTAACACTCACCCTATCCCTAACCCTAACACTAACCCTAACCCTAACCCTCACCCTAACACTAACTCTAACACTAAACCTCACCCTCACCCTAATCCTAACCCAAAAGCTCACCCTAACCCTAACCCTAAACCTCACCCTCATGCTAGCCCCCACCCTAACACTAATCCTAACCCTAACCCTCATCCTAACCCTCAACCTAACCCTAATCCTAACCCTCACCCTAACCCTAAACCTCACCCTCAACCTCACCCTCAGCCTAACACTAAGCCTAACCCTAAACCTAACCCTAACCCACACACTCACCCTCAACCTTACACTAATCCTAACCCTAACCCTAACTCTAACCTTAACACTCATACTAACCCTCACCCTAACCCTAACCTAACACTAACCCTAAACCGAACCCTAACTGTAACCCTCACCCTAAGCCTAAATCTAACCCTAAACCTCACCCTCACCCTAACCCTAACTCTAACCCTAATCCTAACCCTGAACCTCAACCTAAACCTAACCCTAACCCGCACCCTAACTATAAATCTCACTGTAACCCTAACCCTCACCCTAACACTTACCCTCACCCTAACACTAACCCTAAGCCTAACACTAACCCTCACACTAACCCTAAACCTCACCCTAAGCCTAAACCTCAGCCTAACCCTAACACTAACCCTAACCCTCAACCTCACCCTAGATCTCACCCTAAAACTAATTCTAACCCTTACCCTCACATAACCCTAACACTCATCCTCAACCTAAACCTCACACTAACCCTAACCCTAATCCGCAATCTAACCCTCAGCCTCACCATAATCCGTAACCCACAACCTTGCCCTAACCCTCACCCTAACTGTAACCCTCACCCTTATCTTAACCCTCAACCTCAGCCTAACCCCCAAATTTAATCTTACCATCACCCTCAAACTAACCCTCACCCAATCCCTAAACCTCATCCTAACTTTCAAGCTAACCTTAACCCTAACCACCACCCTAAACCTAACCCTCACCCTCACCCTCACCCTAGCCCTAACCCTAATCCTAATCCTAACCTAAGCATCATCCTAAACCTCACTCTAACACTAACCCTAACCATCACCCTAACACTAACCCTCACCCTCAACCTCACCATCAGCCTAAATCTATTCCTAAACCTAATCCTAACCCTAAACCTGAACCTCAAACTAACCCTCACCCTAACCCTAACCCTAAGACTAAGCCTAACCCTAACCCTAACCCTAACCCTCCCCCTATCCCTAACACTAACCCTAACCCTAACCCTAACCCTAACACCAACACTCACACGTATTCTAACCCTAAACTTCACCTTAACCCTAACCTTAACTCTCACCCTCACCCTCACCCTAACCCTCACCCTAATCCTAACCCTAAGCCTAAGCCAAACCCTAACCCTAACCCTCACATTCACAGTCACCCTAACCCTAATCCTAACCCTAACTCTATCCCTAAACCTCAACCTAACCCTCACATTCACCCTAAGGCTAACACTAACCCTAAACCTAACCCTCACCCTAACCCTAAACCTCACCCTAACCCTAATCGTAACCCTAATTCCCATTCCCACCCTCACCCTCAGCCTAACCATAAGCCTAAACCTAAGCCTAACCCTAACACTAACCCTAACTCTAACCCTAAAGCTCACCCTCACCCTAACCCTATCTCTAACCCTAACCCTAAACCTCACCCTAACCCTAACCCTAACCCTCACCCGCACCCTCACCCTCACCTTAACTCTAACCCTAACCATAACAATAACACTAACCCTAACCCTAACCATCACTCTAATCCTAATCCTCACACCCACCCTCACCCTAAGGTTACCCAGAGCCTAAGCCTAACCCTTACCCTAACTTTCACCCTCACCCTAACCCTAATCCTAACCCTAACCCTATCCTTAAACCTCAACCTAACCCTTTCCCTCACCCTCAAGCTCGGCCTAAGCCTAAGCCTAAGCATTTCCGAACTCTAACCCTCACCCTAACCCTCACCCTAACCCTAAACCTAACACTAACCCTAACTCTAACCCTAAACCTCACCCTCACACTAAGCCTAACTCTAACCCTAACCTTAAACCTAAACCTCACCCGAACCCTAACCCGAACCCTCACCCTCACTCTCACCGTAACCGTAACCCTAAACATAACCGTGACAATAACCCTAACCCTAAACCTAACCCTCACCCTAACCATACCCCTCAACATAAACCTAACCCTCAATCTAACCCTCACCCTCACCCTAACCCTAACCCTAACCCTCACCCTAACCCTCACCCTAAACCTAATCCTCACCCTTACCGTAAACCTCACCCTAACATTAACCTTCACCTTTACACTTACTGTCACCCTCACCCTAAACCTAACCCTCATCCTTACTCTAACCCTAACCATCACCTTAACCCTAAACCTCACCCTCAACCTCCGCCTCAGACTAACCCTAATCCTAACCCTAACCTACATCCTAACCCTCAAGGTAACTATAACACTCACCATCTCTTTAAACCTAATCCTCATCTCCACCCTCACCATCAGCCTAAACCTAAGCCTAAGCCTAAACCTAAACCTAACCCTAACCATAACTCTAAACCTAACCCTAACACTAACACTAACTCTAAACCTAAACCTCACCCTCACCCTAAACCAAACCCTAACCCTAAACCTAAGCCTAGCCCTAACCCTAATACTCACACTCACTCTCAACCCAAACCTAATCCTAAACCTAACCCTATCCCTAAACCTAACCCTCACACTAACCCTCAGCCTAAGCCTAACTGTAACCCTAAACCTCACCCTCACCCTCACCCTAAACGTAAACCTAAACCTAACAATAACAATAACTCTAACACTAACCCTAACCCTTACCCGAACACTTAACCTCACCCTAACCCTAACCCTAACCCTCACTCTCACCCTAGCCCTCCCCCTAAACCTAATTCTAACCCTTTCCCTCACCCTAAACCTAACCCTCATCCTCAATCTAACCCTCACCCTCAACCTAACATCTAACCCTCACCCTTACCCTAACCCTAACCCTCAACCTTAACTTAACCCTCACAGTTAGCCTAACCCTCAACTTTACCCTTACCATCACCCTCACCCTAACCCTCACCCTATCCCTAAACCTCAGGCTAAACTTCAACCTAACCATCACCCTAAACATCTCCCTAAACCTAACCCTCACCCTCAACCTCACCCTCAGCCTAACCCTAAGCCTAAGCCTAAGCCTAACCCTAACCCTCACACTCAACCTAGCCCTCACCCTAACCGTAATTCTAACCCTAACCCTCATCCTAACCCCCACCCTAATCCTAACCCTAACCATCACCCAAACCCTTATCCTTACCCCCACCATCACCCTCAGCCTAAACCTGAGCCTAAGCCTAACCCTAACCTTCACACTCACCCTCACCCTAACCCTAATCCTAAAACAAACACTAACCCTAAACCTCAACCTCAACCTAACACTCCCCCTAACCCTAACCCTCCCCCTAACCCTCCCCCTAACCCTAACTCTAACTCTAAACCTCACCCTCACACTAACCCTAATCCTCACCCTAACCCTAAACCTAACCCTAACCCTAAACCTAACCCTCACCCTCACCATCACCATTACTCTAAATCTAACCTTAACAATAACACTAATCCTAACCCTAAATCTAAACCTAACCCTAATCCTAACCCTAACCCTAACCCTCAGCCTCGCCATCACTGCAAAGGTAACCTTAACCATAACACTAACAATAACCATAACCCTGATCCTAACCCTCAACCTCACCTTAACCCTAATCCTAACCCTAAACCTCACCCTAACCATAACCCTCAGCCTCACCTTTAAAATAACCCAAATCCTAACCCTCACCCTAAACCTAATCCTCACCCTCACCATAACCCTAACCCTTACACCTACCTTCAACCTCAGCCTAACCCTACGCCTAAGCCTAATCCTAACCCTAACCCTCACACTTACCCTCACCCTAACACTAATCCTAACACTAAGCCTTTCCCTAAACCTCAACCTAACCCTCACCCTCACCATAAGACTAACAATAACCCTAACCCTAACCCTCGCCCTAACCCTTCCAATAACCCTAACTCTAACCCTAAACCTCTGCCTCATCGTAAGCATAACCCTAACCCTAAAACCCTAACTCTAACCCTAACCCTCACCCTCACCCTTTTGCTTGGCCTAAGCCTAAGCCTAAGCCTAAGACTAATCCTGACCCTCACACTCACCCTCACCCTAACCCTAACCATAATACTAACCCTAACCCTAACTCTCACACTAACCCTCACCCTAATGCTAACTCTAATTCTAAACCTCACCCTCACCCTAACCCTAACCCTCCCCCTCCCCCTCACCCTCTGACTAACATTAAGCCTAACCCTAACACCAACCCTAACACTAACACTAACCCAAAACCTCACCATAACCCTAACCCTAACCCTCACCCTCACCCTAGCCAATACTCAAACCCTAAGCCAAAGCCTAACCCTCAACCCAACCCTCACTCTAAACCTAACCTTAACACTCACCCTAACCGTAACCCTCACACTCACCCTCACCTTAACCCTAAGCCTAATCCTAACCCTAACACTAAGCCTCACCCCCACACTAAACCTCACACTAAACCTAACCCTAACAGCAACCCTAACCCTAACCCTCAACTTCACCCTGGCCCTCACCCAAACCCTAACCCTCATCCTCACCCTAAACCTCACACTAAACCTAACACTAACCCTCAGTCTAACCCTAACCCTCACCCTAACCCTAATCCGAACACTCACCCTTAACATAACCCTCACACTCAGCCTAACCCTCACCTTTACTCTTACTGTCACACTCATTCTAACCCTCACCCTAATCCTAACCCACATCCTTATCCTCACCCTAACCGTAATCCTAACCATCACCCTAAACCTAATGCTCACCCTCACCTTCAGCCTCAGCCTAACCCTAATCCTAAACCTAACCCTAAACTTCACACTCATCCTAGCCCTCAAACCTAAACCTAATCCTAACCCTAAGCTTCATGCTAACTCTCAACCTAACCATAACCGGAAATATCACTCTAAACCTAATCCTTATCCCCAACCTCACCCTCAGCCTAACCCTAAGCCTAAACCTAAACCTAACCCTAATCCTCACACTAACCCTCACCCTAATCCTAATCCTAACCCTAACCCTAACCCTAACCCTATACCTCAACCTCAACCTCAACCTAACCCTCACCCTAACCCTAACCCTAAACCTAACCCTCACCTTCACCTTAGTCCACACCCTAAACCTCACCCCAACTTAACCCTCACCCGCACCATAACCCAAACCCTAAATCTCACCCTAACCCTACCCCTAACCCTAACCCTAAAGCTCACCCTAACCCTAACCCTAACACTCCCCCTCACCATAGCCCTCACCATAATCCAAATTGTAACCCTAACCCTCATCCTAACCTTCACCCTAATCCTAACCCTAACCCTCACCCTAACCCTAAAACTAATTCTAACCCTGAACCAAACCTTAACCCTGACCCTCACCATAACTCTAACCCTAACCCTCACCCTAACCCTAAACCTAACCCAAAACCTAAACCTCACCATAACCCTAACATTAACCCTCACCCTCACCCTTGACCTCATCCTAACCCTAATTCTAACCCTAACCCTCATGCTAACCCTCACCCTAACCCTAACCCTCACCCTAAACCTAGCCCTAATCTTAACTCTCAACCTAACCCCAAACCTAAACCTCACCCTAACCCTAACCCTAACCCTCATCAGCATGCTAGCCCTCACGCTAAACCTAATCCTAAACCTAACCCTCATTCTAACCCTTACCCTAAACCTAACCCTAACCCTCACTCTAACCCTAACCCTCACCTTCACCCTCAGCCTAACCCTAAGCTTAACCCTAAACCTAACCATAACCCTCACACTCACCCTCACACAAACCCTAATCCTAAACCTAAACCTATACCTAACACTAACCCTCAACCTAACCCTCATCCTAACCCTAACCCTAACACTAACGCTAACCATCACCCTAAACCTAAACCTCACCCTAACCCTAACCCTAATCCTCAACTTCAACCTAGCCCTCACCCTAACCGTAACCCTCATCCTCACCCTAAACCTCACACTAACCCTAACACTAATCCTCAATCTAACACTCACCCTCAAGCTAACCCTAACCCTAATCCTCACCTTAACATTAACTATAACCCTAAACCTCTCCCTCACCCTCACCCTAACACTCCCCCTCCCCCTCCCCCTCAGCCTATCCCTAAGCCTAACCCTAACCCTAACCCTAACCCTCAAACTCACCCTCACCCTAACCCTAATCCTAATCCTAACCCTAAACCTAACCCTCACCCTAACCTTAACCCTCACCCTAACCCTAACCCTAACACTAACCCTAACACTAAACCTAACCCTATCCCTCACCCTAACCATAACTGTAACGCTGAACCTCCCCCTCCCCCTCCCCCTTACCCTAACACTAAACATCACCCTTACCTTAGCCCTCACACTAAACCTAATCCTAACCTTAACCCTCATCCTAACCCTCCCCCTAACCTTAAACCTAACCCCCACCCTAACCCTAGCATTCACCCTTAACCTTACCCTTAGCCTAACCCTAAATCTAATCCTAAGCCACACACTCTCCCTCAACCTAACCCTAACTCTAACACTTACCCTAACCCTAACCCTCACCATCAAACTCACCCTTAGCCTAACCCTAAGCCTAAACCTATACATAACCCTAACCCACACACTCACCATCACCCTAACCCTAATACTAACCCTAACTCTAACCCTAACCCTCACATTCACTGTAAGAGTAACCCTAACCCAAACCCTAACAATTACCCTAAACCTAACTCTAACACTGACCCTAACCCTAACGCTCTCCCTAACACTTACCCTCACCCTTACACTAACCCTAACCCTAACATTAACCCTCACATTAATCTTAACCCTCAACCTAACTTTAAACCTCACCCTAACCCTAAACCTCACCCTCACTCTAGCCTTCACCCTAACCCTAATTCTAACAGTAACCCTTACCCTAACCCAAACCCTAACCCTAACACTTACCCTTATCTTAACCCTCACCCACAGCCTAAACTTCACCTTTACGCTTACCATCACCTTCACCGTAACACTCAGCCTAACCCTAACCCTCATCCTAAACCTCACCCTAAACTTAACCCTACCCATCACCCTAACCCTAACCCTAACCCTCACCCTCACCCTCACCCTCAGACTAACAATAAGCCTAAGCTTAAACCTAAACCTAACCCTCAACCTCACCCTAGCCCTCACCCTAAACCTAATCCTAACCCTAACCCTAACCCTCATCCTAACCCTAACCCTAAACATCACCCAAACCCTAATCCTCACGCTAAACCTAATCCTAAACCTAACCCTCATTCTAACCCTTACCCTAAACCTAACCCTAACCCTCACTCTAACCCTAACCCTCACCTTCACTCTCAGCCTAACCCTAAGCTTAACCCTAAACCTAACCATAACCCTCACACTCACCCTAACACAAACCCTAATCCTAAACCTAAACCTATACCTAACACTAACCCTCAACCTAACCCTCATCCTAACCCTAACCCTAACACTAACGCTAACCATCACCCTAAACCTAACCCTCACCCTAACCCTAACCCTCACCCTCATCATAACCCTAACCCTCATCCTAACCCTCACCCTAACCCTAAACCTCACCCTAACACTAACCCTAACCCTCACCCTCACCCTAACCCTAATCCTAACACTAATCCTCATCCTAACACTAACCTAACTCTAAACATAACCCTCACCCTAACTCTAATCTTAACACTAATCCTTAACCTAACCCTAACCCTCACCCTAACCCTCAGCCGAAACCTAAGCCTAACCCTAACCCTAAACCTCACCCTCACACTTGCCCTCACCATAACCCTAAATGTAACACTAAACCTAACCATAACACTCACAGTAAACCTAACCGTACACCTGACTCTAACCCTAAACCTCACCCTCACCCTAATCCTAACCCTAACCCTAAACCTAAACTTAACCCTCACCCTCACCCTCACCCTAATGCTAACCCTAACCCTCAGACTCACCCTAACCCTAACCCTAACCCTCATCCTAGCCCTAAACGTAACCATCAGCTTAATCTTCATCCTAACCCTAATCCTAACTCTAACCCTCACCCTATCTTTAACACTAACCCTAACCCTCAACCATACCCTAACCCTCAAACTCATCCTCAACCTCACACTCACCCTCAGCCTAACCATAATCATAACCCTAACCCTCACACTAAACCTAACTCTGACACTCACCCTCACCCTATGCCTAACCCTACACCTAAGCCTAATCCTAAACCTAACTCTCACTCTCACCCTCACTCTAAACCTAAACGTTACCCTAACCCTAAACCTAACCCTCACCATAACCCTAACCCTAAACCTCACCATAACCGTAACCCTAAGCGTAACCCTAACCCTCACCCTAAACCTACCATTAACCCTAATGCTATCCCTAACGCTCACCCTCACCCTAAACTTCACTCTAACCCTTACCCTAACCCTAACCCTCACCCTAACCCTAATCCTAACACTAACACAAAACCTCACCCTAACCCTCACCCTAACACTAAACCTAAACCTAACCCTTACCCTAATGCTCACCCTAACCCTCAACCTAACCCTAACCCTCACCCTCACCCTAATGCTCATGCTAAACCTTACCCTCATCCTAAACATAACACTAAACCTAACACTAACCCTCACCCTCACATAACCTAACCTGGATCCTAACCCACACAGTAACCCTCACCCTAAATTTCATGCTATCTCTAAACCTCATCTTCACCCTAAACCTCATCCTAACCCTTACCCTCACCATAACCCTAACCCTAACACTAACACTAATCCTCACCGTAACCCTAACTCTCACCCTCACCCTAACCCTCACCCTCACCTAAACCCTCACCCTAACCCTAAGCGTCAAACACGCCCTAAAACTCACCTCACCCGAACCCTACCCCTCACCCTAACCCTACCCTAACCCTCAAACTAACCCTAACCCTCACCCTAAACCTAACTCTAACCCTCACCCTAACCCTAACCCTAATCCAAAACCTCACCCTAACCCTAACCCTAACACTAATGCTAACCCTAAACCTCACTCTCACCCGAACCCTCACCCTTACCTTTATCCTCACACTAACCCTAACTCTAACCCTAATTCTCACATTAATCCTAACCCTCACCCTCACCTTAAGCCTAACCCTCACCCTATCCCTAATCCTAACCCTCACGCTATCCCTAACCCCAACCCTAAACCTCACCCTAACCCTAACCCTAACCCTAATGCTATCCCTAACCCTCACCCTCACCCTAACCCTCACTCTAACCCTTACCAACACCCTAAACATCAACCTAACGCTAACCCTAATGCTATCCCTAAAGCTCAGCCTAACCCTAACCCTCACTCTAACCCTTACCAACACCCCAACCCTCACCCTAATGTTAACCCTAAACCTAACACTATCCCTCACCCTAAACCTAAGCCTAACCCTAAGCCTAAACGTCACCCTAAACCTCACCCTAAACCTTACCCTCAGCCCAACCCTAATGCTAACCCTCAGCCTAACCCTCATCCTAACCCTGACCCTAACCCTCACCCTAACCATCACGCTAACCCTAACCCTAACACTAACATTAATCCTAACTCTCACTCTCAGCTTCAAACTCACCCTCAGCCTAACCCTAACCCTAAACCTAATCCAAACGCTAACCCTCACCCTCACCCTCACCCTAACTCTAAACCTATCCCTAACAAAAACCCTCACCCTAATCCTAACCCTATCCCTAATCCTCACCCTAAACCTTACCCTAATCCTAAAACTAACCCTCACCCTCACCCTAACCCTCATCCTAACCCTAACACTTACAGTAACCCTCACCCTAAACTTAACCGTAAACCTAACCCAAAACCTAACCCTCACCCTCACACAAAACCTCACCCTCACCCTCACCCTAACCCTCACCCTCACCCTCAACCTAAACCTAACCATTACCATAAACCTCACCCTAAACCTAACTCTGACACTCACTCTAAGCCTCACCCTAAACCTTACCCTAACCCTTACCCTAACCCTAACCCTCAACCTAACCCTCACACTCACCCTCACCCTAACCCTAATCCCAACCTAACCCTATCCCTACACCTCAACCTAACCCTCACCCTAAGACTAACACTAACCCTAAACCTAACCCTCATCCTAACCGTCCCACTAAATCCTAACACTAACCCTAAACCTCACCAGCACTCTAAACCTAACCCTAACCCTAAACCTCAACATAAAACTCACTCTAACCCTCACCCTCACCCTCACCATAACTCCAACCCTAACCCTAACAATAACACTAACCCTAACCCTAACCCCAACCCTAACACTAACCATAACCCTCACCCTCATCCTCACCCTCACCCCAAACTTAACTCTAACCATAACAATAACAATAACCCTAACCCTAACCCTAACCCTAACCTTAATCCTAACCCTAACCCTCACCGTAACCCTAACCCTAAAACTCATCCTAACCCTCACCCTAAACCTAACCCTAACCCTCACCCTAACCCTAACCCTAACCATCACCCTCATGCTTGGCCTAAGCCTAAGCCTAATCCGAACTCTTACCCTCACCCTAACTCTAACCCTAAACCTAACCCTAACCCTAAACCTAACCCTCACCCTAACCATAACCCTCAACATAATCCTAACCCTAAATCTAACCCTCACCCTCACCCTAACCCTAACCCTCACCCTAACCCTAACACTCACCCTTGGTGTAACCCTCAACCTAACCCTAACCCTCACCTTTATGCTTACCATCACCCTCACCCTAATCACCCTAACACTAACCCTCATGCTAACCCTCACCCTAACCATAACCCTAAACATCACCCTAACATTAACCCTCACCCTAAACCTCAGTCTAAACCTAAGCCTAAGCCTAAACCTAAGACTAACCCTCACACTCACCCTCACCCTAACCCTAATCCTAACCCTAACCCTATCCCTAAACCTTAACCTAACCCTCAACCTCACCCTAAGACAAACACAAACCCTAAAACTAACCCTCATGCTAACCCTCCCACTAACCGTCACTCTGCCCCTAAACTTCACCCTCAACCTAACCCTAACACTTAACCTCACCCTAAACCTCACCCTAACCCTAACCTGTACCCTCACCCTCACCCTCACCCTCACCCTCACCGTAACTCTAACCCTAACGCTAACAATAACACTAACCCTAAACCTAACCCTAATCATAAACCTCACCCTCAGCCTCACCCTCATTGCAAACTTAACCCTAACCATAACACTAATAATAACCCTAACCCTAACCCTATCTCTAACCCAAACCCAAACCCAAACCCTAATCCTCACCCCCTCACTCACACTCAGCCTAACACTAGCACTAACCCTAACTCTAATCCTAAACCTCACCCTCACCCTAACCCTTTGTCTAACCCCAATCCTAAACCTCAACATAACCCTAAACCTAACCCTCACCTGCACCCTCACCCTCACTGTAAATCTAACCCTAACACTAACAATAACACTAACCTTAACCCTAACCATCACCCTAACCCTAATCCTCAACCCCACCTTCACCCTCAGCCTAACCCTAAGCCTAAGCCTAAGCCTAACCCTAACTCTCACCCTCACCCTCATCCTAACCCTAATCCTAACCCTAACCCTATCACTAAACCTCAACCTAACACTCACCCTCACCCTAATGCTAACACTAAACCTAACCCTAAACCTCCCCCTAACCCTCCCCCTAATCTAAACTCTAATCCGAAATCTCACCAGCACCCTAACCCTTACCCTAACCCTAACCCTAAACCTCACCCTCAACCTCACCCTAACCCTCACCCTCGCCCTCACTGTGATCTTCACCGTAACTCTAACCCTAACCCTAACAATAACACTAACCCTAACCCTAACCCTAACCCTAACACTAACCATAACCCTCACCCTCAGCATCACCCTCACCGCAAACTTAACCCTAAACATAACAGTAACAATAACCCTAAACCTAACCCTAACCCTCAATGTAACCCTAAATCTAAACCTAAACCTAAACCTAACCCTAAAATTAACCCCAACCATAAACCTCACCCTCACCCTCACCCCAACCCAAACCCTAACCCTAATCATCACCCTAATCCTAACCTAATCCTAAACCTAACCCTAACACTAAACATAAACCTAACCCTAACCCTAACCCTAACCCTAAACCTCATCCTAACCCTCACACTAAACCTAACCCTAACCCTCACCCTAACCCTAACCCTAACCCTCACCCTCACGCTCAGCTTAAGCCTAAGCCTAAGCCTAACCCGAACTCTAACTCTCACCATAACCCTCACCCAAACCCTATCCCTAACACTAAACCTAACTAACCATAAACCTCAACCTCACCCTAAGCCTAACTCTAACCTTAATCCTAAACCTAAACCTCACCCTAATCCTAACCCTAACCCTCACCCTCACCCTTACCGTAACCGTAAACCAAACCCTAACAATAACTCTAACCCTAAACCTAACCCTCACCCTAAATATAAACCTCAACATAACCCTAACCCTCAATCTAACCCTAACCCTCACCCTAACCCTAACCCGCACCTTTACTCTTACCTTCACCCTCACCCTAAGCCTCACCCTAACCCTAACCCTCATCCTAACCCTCACGCTAACCATAACCCTAACCATCAACCTAACCCTAATCCCCACCCTCACCATCAGCCAAACCCGAAGCCTAAGCCTAAGCCTAAGCCTAACCCTAACCCTAACCCTCACACTCACTCTCAACCTAACACTAATCCTAAACCTAACCCTATCCCTAACCCTAACCCTCACACAAACTGGCATCCCAGCTCTCACCCTAAACCTAATCCTAACCCTAACCCTCATCCTAACCCTCAAACTAACCCTAAACCTAACACTCACCCTAACCCTAAACCTCACCCTCAACCTCAGCCTCAGCCTAAACTTAAGCCTAATCCTAAACCTAATCATCACATTAACCCTAACAAAAAACTAACCCTAAAACTAAACCTAACCCTAACACTAACCCTAACCATAATCCTCACCCTCACCCTCACCCTATCCCAAACCCTAACCCTAACCCTCACCCTAACCCTAACCCTAAATCTTACCTTAATCCAAACCCTAAACCTCACCCTAACCCTAAACCTAAACCTCACCCTCACCCTCACCCTCAACGTAAACCTAAACCTAACAATAACAATAACCCTAACACTAAACCCTAACCCTCACCCCAACTATAACCCTCACCCTAACCCTAACCCTCACCCTAATACTTACCCTCATCCTAACACTAATCCTAACCCTAACCCTCACCCTCACCCTAGCCCTCACCCTAACCCTAACCCTAACCCTAACCCTCATCCTAACCCTCAACCTAACCCTAATTCTCCCCCTCACCGTAACACTAACCCTCACACCCTCCATCTCCCTCAGCCTAACCCTTAGCCTAAGCCTAAAACCGAACCCTAACCCTCACACTCATCCTTAACCTAAGCCTAATCCTAACCCTAACTCTATCCTTAAACCTCAACCTATACCTCACCCTCACCCTAAGACTAACACTAACCCTAAACCTAGCCCTCTCCCTAACCCTCCCACTAACACTCACTCTAAATCTAACCCTCACCCTCAACATAACCCTAACCCTAATCCTCACCCTAAACATCCCCCTAACCCTCACCCTAACCCTAACCCTAACCCTCACCCTCACGCTGGGCCAAAGCCTATTCCTAAGCCTAAGCCTAACCCGAAGTCTAAACCTCACACTAACCCGCACCCTAACCCTAACCCTAACACTTACCCTAACTCTAAACCTAAACCTCACCCTCACCCTAAGCCTAACTCTAACCCTAACCCTAAACCTAAACCTCACCCTAACCCTAACCCTAACCTTCACACTCACGCTCACCGTAACCGTAACCCTAACACTAACCCTAACCCTAAACCTAACCCTCACCCTAACCATAACACTCAACATAACCCTAACCCTCAATCTAAGCCTCAACCTCACCCTAAACCTAACCCTAATCCTCACCCTAATCCTAACCATCACCCTTATTGTAACCCTCACCCTAAACCTAACCCTCAGGTTTACCGTTGCCTTCACCCTTACACTAACCCTAACCCTAAACCTCAGCCTAACCCTCACCCTAACCGTAACCCTAACCATCATCCTAACCCTAACCCTCATCCTCACCCTCAGCCTCAGCCTAAACCTAATCCTAAGCCTAACCCTCACCCTAACCCTCATCCTCACCTTAGCCCAAACCGTAACGCTAATCCTAACCCTAACCCTCATCCTAATCCTCAATGTAACCATAACCCTAACCATCAGTCTAACCTAATCTCAACCCCACCCTCAACATCAGCCTAACCCTAAGCCTAAGCCTAACCCTAACCCTCAGCCTAACCCTCACCCTAAACCAAACCCTAACCTTAACCCTAAACCTAACCCTCATCCTAACCCTAACCCTAATCCTAATCCTCACCCTCACTGTAACACTAACCCTCACCCCCACACTCACCCTCACCCTAACCCTAACCCTAAGCCTAACCCTAAACCTATCCCTAAACCCCAACCTAACCCTCAACCTCACCCTAAGTCTAACACTAACCCTAAACCTAACCCTCACCCTAACCCTCACACTAACCCTTACTCTAACCCTAAACCTCAACCTCAACCTAACCCTAAACTAAACCTCACCTTAAACCCCACCCTAACCCTAACACTCACCCTCACCCTCACTGTAACTCTAAACCTAACCCTAACCATAACACTAACCATAACCCTAACTCTAAACCTAACCCTAACCATAAACCATCCTCAGCGTCACCCTCACCGCAAACTTAACCCTAACCATAACACTAACAATAACCCTAACCCTAACTCTAACCCTAACTCTAATCCTAACCCTAACCCTAACCCTAATCCTCACCCCCACCCTCATCCTCAGCCTAACGCTAAGCCTAAACTTAACACTAACCCTAACTCTAACCCTAAACCTCACCCTCACCCTTACCCTATCTCTAACCCTAACTCTAAACCTCACCCTAACCCTAACCCTAACCCTCACCTGCACCTTCACACTCAACATAACACTAAACCTAACAATAACAATAATCCTAACGCTCACCCTAACCCTCACCCTAACTCTTACCCTCACACGAACCCTAACTCTCAGTCTAACTCTCATTCTAACTCTAACCCTAACCCTACCCCTCACCCTAACCTTAACACTAACCGTGAACCTAACCCTCATATTAACCCTAACCCTCACCCTCACTCTCAACCTCACCCTCAGCCTAACCTTAACACTAACCCTAATTTAAACCCTAACCCTCAACCTCAACCTCATCTTAGCTCTAAACCTAACACTAAACAAAACCCTCACCCTAATCCTAACACTATCCCTAACCCTTATGCTAACCCTAAACCTAATCCTAAACCTAACCCTCACCCTCATCATAAACCTTATGCTCACCCTAACCCTAACCCTAACCCTCAGCCTAACCCTCCTCCTAAACTTAACCCTAACCCTAACCCTCACCCTAACATTAAACCTAACCCTAACTGTCACCCAAACCGTAACCCTCACCCTCACCCTCAACCTCAGCCTCAAACTCACCCTAACCCTCACCCTCTCCCTCACCCTAACCCTAACCATAACCCTAACCCTCACCCTAAACCTACCTCTGACATTCACCCTCACACTCACCCTAAGCCTAACCCTATACCTAAGCCTAATCCTACACCTAAACCTCACCCTTACACTCACCCTAAACCTAAAGCTTACCCTAACCATAATCCTAGCCCTCACCCTAACCCTAACCCTAACCCTCACCCTCACACTAAACCTATCTCTAATGCTAACCCTAACACTCACCCTCAACATAACCCTAACCCTAAGCCTCACGCTAAACCTAACCTTAACCCTAATACTATATGTAACCCTCACTCTCACCCTAAACTGCACTCTAATCCTTACCCTAACCCTAACCCACACCCTAACACTAACACTAAACCTCACCCTAACCCTCACCCTATCCCTAAACCTAAACCTAACCCTCACGCTAACGCTCAACCTAACCCTCAACCTAAACCTAAACCACAACCTCACCCTAACCCTCACCCTAAAACTTAACCTCATCCTAACCCTAACAATAACCCTCACCCTAATCCTCACAGTAACCCCAAGCCTGAACATCACCCTAACAATCAATGTCACCTTAACCCTCACCCTAACCCGAACCATCATTCTCACCCTAAAACTCACCCTCTCCTGAACCCGAACCCTAAACCTCACCCTAACCCTAACCTTCACCCTAATCCGAACTATAAACCTCACCCTCATACTAACCCAAACCCTCACCTTAAACCTCACCCCAACCCTCGCCCTAACCCTAAAGCTAACCCTAATTCTCACTCTCAACCCAACCCTCACCCTAACCCTTATCCTCACACTAACCATAACCCTAACCCTAATCCTCACATTAATGCTAATCCTCAACCTAACCCTAACCCTACCCCTCACCATAACCCTAACCCTAACCCTCACCCTAACCCTGTCCCTAACACTCAAATTCGCACTACCCCTCAATGTCACCTTCACCCTAACCCTTACCCTAAAACTAACCCTCCCCTACACACTCAACCTCAGCCTCACGCTCACCCTCACCCTAACACTCACCCTCACCCTAAACTTCACCCTAACCCTAACCCTCACCCTAACCCTCACCCTAATCCTAACCCTAACCCTAACCCTCACCTTAAACCTCACCCTCACCCTAATCCTCACCCTCACACTAACACTAACCCTAAGCCTTTCCTAACAGAAAACCTCAAATTCACCCTAACCCTCACCCTAAACCTCACCCTCACCCTAGCCCTCATGATAAAACTAACCCTAAACCTAATCCTCACCCTCAAAGTCACCCCCACCCTCAGGGTAACCCTAACCCTAATCATAACCCTAAGCCTAAACCTCACCCTCACCCCCACTCTAACCTTAACCCTAACCCTTACCCTAATGCTAACACTAGCCCTCACCCTCACCCTAAACCTAATCGTAACCCTAACCCTCACCCTAACCCTAAACCTAACCCTAATGCTAACCCTAAACCTCAACCACACCCTAACCCTCAACCTAACCCTTACCCTCACCGTCAACCTCACCCTCACCCTAACTCTAACCCTAAACCTACTCCTCAGCTTAACCCTCACACTATCCCTAACCCTACCCCTCAGCCTAACCCTCACCATAACCCTAACCCTAACCCTCACCCTAGCCCTGTCCCTAACACTCAAATTCGCACTACCCCTCAATGTCACCTTCACCCTAACCCTTACCCTAAACCTAACCCTCCTCTACAACCTCACCCTCAGCCTCACCTAACCCTAACCCTAATCCTCAGGGTATCCCTAACCATAACCCTAACACTCACCCTAAACCTCTCCCTCCCCTTAACCCTAATGCTAACATTAATCCTCAAAATCACACTAAACCTCGCCCTAACACTTACACTCACCTTAACCCTATCCCTCACCCTCACACTAACACTCACCCCAACCCTCACCCTCACCCTAACCCTCACCCTAACCCTCACCCTAACCCTAACACTAACCTTCACCCTAACCCTCACCCAAACCCTAACACTAACCTACAACCTCAACCTAAACCTCACTCTCACCCTAACCCTCACCCTAACCCTTACCCTCACACGAACCCTAACCCTAACCCTCAGCCTAACCCTCATCCTAAACCTAACCCTAACCCTAACCCTGACCCTAACCTTAATGCTAAGTCTAAACCTAACCCTCACATTTACCCTAACCCTCTCCCTCACACTCAACCTCAACCTCAGCCTAACCCTAACCCTAACACTACTCCAAACACTAACCCTCACCCTCACCCTAACTCTAAACCTAACCCTAACCATTACCCTCACCCTAATCCTAACCCTAGCACACACCCTCACCCTAAGCCTAACCCTAATCCTAAACCTTACCCTCACCCTCTCCCTAACCGTTACCCTCACACTAATCCTAACCTTAACCCTCAGCCTAACCCTCATCCTAACCCTAACCCTAACCCTCACCCTAATTTTAACCCGAACGCAAACCCTAACCCTCAAACAAACCCTAACCCTTACTCTAACCCTCACCCTCACCCTAAACCTAAACCTTACCCTAACCCTAACACTAGCCCTCAAACTAACCCATACCCTCACCGTCACCCTAAAATTAACCCTCACTCTAACCCTTACCCTCACCCTAACCCTCACTCTAACCTTTACCAACACCCTAACCCAAGCCCTAAACCTAAACCTAACACTAACACTAAACCTCACCCTAACCCTCACTCTAACCCTTACCAACACCCTAACCCAAGCCCTAAACCTTAACCTAACACTAACACTAAACCACACCCTAACCCTCACCCTAACCCTAAACCTAAACCAAACCCTCACCCTAAAGCTCACCCTAACCCTCAACCTGACTCTAACCCTCACCCTCACCCTAACACTCACCCAAAACCTTAGCCTCACCCTAACCCTAACCATAAACCTAACTCTAACCCTCACCCTCACCCTAATCTAACCCTCACCCTAACCCTCACCCTAACTCTCACGCTATTCCTAAACCTCAACCTCACCCTAAACATCATCCTAACCCTTACCCTCACCATAACTCTAACACCAACCCTAACCCTAATCCTCACCTTAACCCTAACCCTCACCTTAACCCTATCCCTCACCCTAACCCTAACCCTCAACATCACCTTAACCCTCACCCTAACCCTAACTGTCACCCACACTCTAAAACTCACACTAAACCGAACCAGAACCCTCACACTCACACTACCCTAAACCTCACCCTAACCCTCATCCTCACACTAGCCCTCACCCTAAAACTAACCCTAACCCTAACCCTCACCCTCAACCTCACCCCCAACCTCACCTTCACCCTCACCCTAACCCAAAACCTCAACCTAATCCTAACGCTCACCCTAACACTTACCCTCACCCTAACCCTCACCCTAACTCTAACCCTTACCCTACCCCTCAACCTAACCCTCACCCGAAACCTAACCCTAACCCTAATCCTCACCTTATCCCTAACCATAACCTTAAATCTCACCGTAATCCTCACACTCACCGTCACCCCAATGCTAATATTAACACTCAACCTCAGCCTAAATCACGCCCTAACACTTCCCCTCACCTGAAGCCTATTCCTCACCTTCACCCAAACCTTCACCCCAACCCTCACACTCACCTTAACCCTCACCATAACCCTAATACAAACCCTAACACTAACCCTCACCCTAACTCTCACCCTAACCCTAAGCTTAACCCTAACCCTCACCCTCACCCTAACCGTCACCCTAAACCTTACCCTCATCCTAACCCTAACCCTAACCCTCACCCTAACCTTAACGCTAACCCTAACTCTAACCCTCACATTAACCCTAAACCTCACCCTCAACATCACCCTCAGCCTAACCCTAATCCAAAAGCTAACCCTCACCCTCACCCTAACTCTAAACCTAACCCTAACCAAAACCCTCACCCTAATCCTAACCCTATCCCTAACCCTCACCATAACCCTAACCTTAATAATAAACCTAACCCTCACCCTCATCCTAACCCATACCCTCACCCTAACCCTAAACCTAACCCACAGCCTACTCCTCATCCTAACCCTAACACTAAACCTAACCCTCACCCTAACCTTAACCCTAACCCTAACCCTCAACCAAACCCTAACCCTCAACCTCACCCTCAAACTCACCCTCACCCTCACCCTAACCATAAACCCTAACCCTAACCCTCACCCTAAATGTAACTCTGACACACACCCTCACCCTCACCCTAAGCCTTACCCAACACCTAAGCCTAATCCTAAACATAACTCTCACTCTCACCCTCACTCTAAACCTAAACCTTAACCTAAACCTAACCCTAACCCTAGTCCTCACCCTGAACCTTAAGATCACCGTCACCCTAACGCTAAACCTAACCCTCACCCGTAACCCTAACCCTAACCCTAACTCTCACCCTAAACCTATCCTTAACCCTAATGCTATCCCTAACCCTCAATTTCATCCTAAACCTCATTCTAACCCTTAACCTCACCCTAACCCTCACAGTAACCCTAATGCTAACACTAACACTAAACCTCACCCTACCCCTCACACTAACCCTAAACCTAAACCTAACCCTCACCCTAATGCTCACCCTAAACCTCAACCTAACCCTCACCCTCACCCTAACGCTCACCCTAAACCTTACCCTCACCCTAAACCTAACCCTAAACCTAACTCTAACCCTCACCCTCACCTAACCTAACCTGGATCCTAACCCTCACCCTAACCCTCACCCTAACTCTAACGCTATCCCTAAACCTCATCCTAACCCTTACCCTCACCATAAACCTAACCCTAACCCTAACCCTAATCCTCACCGTAACCCTAACCGTCATCCACACCCTAAAACTCACCCTCACCCTCATCCAAACCCTATCCTAAACCTCATCCTAACCCTAAACCTTACCCTAAACCTAACTCTAAGCCTCACCCTCATACTAACCCTAACCCTCACCTTATCCCTCACCCTAAACCTAATGCTAACCCTACCCCTCACTCTCACCCTAACCCTCACCCTTACCCTTATCCTCACACTGACACTAACCCTAACCCTAATCCTCACATTAACCCTAACCCTCAACCTAAACCTAACCCTACCCCTCACTCTATGCCTCAACCTAACCCTAAACCTAACCCTCACGATAACCTTAACGCAAACTCTAACCCTGACCCTAAACCTAACCCTATCCCTCAACCTAACCTTACCCTAACCGTAAACCTGACCCTCACCTAAACCCTAACCCTCACCCTCACCCTCAACCTCACCCTCAAACTCACACTAACCCTCACACTCATCCTCACTCTAACCCTAACCATAACCCTAATTCTCACCCTAAACCTAACCCTCACCCTCACCCTCACCATCACCCTCACGGTAACCCTCACCCTATCCCAAACCATAACCATAACCATAACACTAAACCTCTGACCCTCACCCTCACCATCACCCTAAGCCTGACCCTACACCTAAGCCTAATCCTAAACCTAACCCTCACCCTCACCCTAACCCTAACCCTAACACTCACCCTCACCCTAACCCTACCCCTAACCCTCAGCCTAAACCTAACCCTAACACTAATGCTAACCCTAACCCTCACCCTCACAGTAAGCCTAACCCTCATACTAACCCTCACCTTAAATCTAAACTTAACCCTAATGCTATCCCTAACACTCACCCTCTCCCTGAACCTCACTTTAACCCTTACCCTCACCCTAACCCTTACCCTAACCCTAACACTAAAACTAAACCTCACCCTAACCCTCACCCTAACCCTAATCCAAATCTAACCCTCACCCTAACGCTCACCCTAACCCTCAACCTAACCCTTACCCTCACCCTCACGCTAACCCTCACCCTAATCCTTACCCTCAGCCTAAACCTAACTCTAACCCTCACCCTCACCCAACCTAACCTGAAACCTAACCCTCACCCTAACCCTCACCCTAAATCTAACGCTATCCCTCACTGTCACCCTCACTTCAAACCTCATCCTGACCATTACCCTCACCATAACCCTAACCCTAACATAAACCTCACCATAACCATAACCCTCACCCTCACACTGTCACCCACAACCTGAAACTCACCCTCATCCTAACCCTCACCCTAACCCTAACCCTACCTTAAAACTCACCCTAACCCTAATCCTCAACCTAAACCTAACTCTAACCCTCAAACTCATACTAACCCTAACCCTCAACTTAACCCTCACCATAAACCTCACCCTAACCCTAACGCTAAACCTAACCCTCACTCTCACCCTAACGCTTATCCACACACTAACCCTAACCCTAACCCTCACATTAACCCTAACCCTCACCTTACACCTCACCCTACCCCTCACCCTAACCCTTAACCCTAACACTCACCCTAACCCTAAACCGAACCCGAACCCTCACCTTCACCCTGACCCTCACCGTGACCCTAACCCTCACCTACACCCTCACCCTCACCCTCATCCTAACCCTCACCCTAAACATCACCTTCACCCTAAACATCACCCTAACCCTAACCTTAACCCTAATACTCACCCTAACCCTAATCCTCAAGTTAAATTTCACCCCAAACCCTAATATTCACCCTAACCTTAACCCTAAGCCTTTCCTAACCAAATCCCTCACCCTCACCCTAACCCTCAACCTAACCATCTCCCTCACCCTAAACCTCACCCTCACCCTAACCTGAAAACGAACCCTAATACTAACACTAGCCCTCACCCTCACCTTAACCCTAATCCTAACCCTAACCCTATCCCTAAACCTGACCCTAATCCTAACCCTAAATCTCAACCTCATCATAACCGTCACACTAACCCTTACCCTCACCCTCAACCTCACCCTAAACTTAACCCTAACATAAACCAATACCCTAACCCTCACCCTAACACTAACCGTAACCCTACCCCTCAGCTTAACCGTCACCCTAAAACTAACCCTAAACCTAATACTCACCCTGTCTCTAACACTAACACTAACCCTCACCCTAACCCACACACTCGCCTTACCCCTAATGCTAATATTACCCCTCAGCCTCACCCTAAACCTCGCCCTAACCCTTACGCTCACCTTAACCCTATCCCTCACCATCAGCCTAACCCTCACCCTAACCCTTACCCTCACGCTAAACCTCACTCTAACCCTAACCCTAACACTAACACTAAAACTCACACAAACCGTCACCCTACCCCTAAGCCTACGCCTAACCCTCACTCTCACCCTAACCCTTACCCTTAACGAACCCTAACACTAATCCTCAGCCTAACTCTCATCCTAACCCTAACCATAACCCTAACCCTCACCCTGTCACCCTCAACCTCAAACTCACCCTCGGCCTAACACTAACCCTAAACCTAATACAAGACCTAACCCTAACCCTCACCCTCAACCTAACTCTAAAACTAACCCTAAACAAAACCCTCACCCTAAGCCTAACCCTATCCCTTACCCTCACCCTAAAACTAACCCTAATCCTAATCCTAAGGCTCACCCTCACCCTAACCCTCACCCTCACCCTAACCCTAAACCTAACCCTCAGCCTAACCCTCAGCCTAACTCTAACCCTAACCCTCAACCTAACCTTAACCCAAACCCTAAACTTAACCTTCACCCAAACGCTAATCCTCACCCTCACTCTCAACCTCACCATCACCCTCACCGTAACCCACACCCTCACCCTCAGCCTAACCCTAACCATAACCCTATCTCTCACCCTAAACCTAACCCTCACCCTCAACATCACTCTTACCCTAACCCTCACCCTCACCCTAACCCTTACCATAACCCTAAACCTCATCCTAATCCTAACCTGACCCTCACCCTCACCCTCACCCTAAGCCGAACCGTACACCTAAGCCTAATCCTAAACCTAACCCTCTCACTCACCCTCACACTAAAACTAAACCTCACCCTAACCCTAACCCTAACCCTAGACCTCAACCTAACCCTAACCCTCACCTACACCCTAGCCCTCACCCTCACCCTAACCCTCACCCTCACCCTAAACATCATCCTAATCTTCACCCTCACCCTAACCCTAACCCTAATCCTCACCCTAACCCTAATCCTCACCTTAAACCTCAGCCTCACCCCAATCCTCACGCTAAACCTAAACTTAAGCCTTTCCTAACCTAAACCCATACCCTCAACCTAACCCTCACACTAAACCTCTCCCTCACCCTAGCCCTCACCCTAAAACTAACCCTAACCCTAACCCTCACCCTCAACCTCACTCCCACCCTCAGCCTAACCCTATCCCTAACCCTAATCCTAACTCTAAACCTAACCTTCACCCTCACCCTTACCGTAACCCTAACCCTTACCCTCATCCTTACCGTTACCCTATCCCTAACCCTCACACTAACCCTAATCCTAAACCTAAACCTAACCATAATGCTAACACTAGCCCTCACCCTCACCCCAACCCTAATCCTAACCCTAAACTCCAGCCTAAGGCTAACCCTAAATCTAATGCTAACCCTAAACCTCAAAATCACCCTAACAATCACCCTAAACCTTACGCTCACCCTCAACCTCACCCTAATGCTAACCCTAACCCTAACCCTCACACTAACCGTAAACCTACCCTTCAGCCTAACACTCACCCTAAACCTAACCCTAACCGTAATCTTCACCCTATCCCTAAACCTAACCCTAAACGTCAGCGTAAACCTCACACTCACCTTCAACCTCACCCTCAACCTCTATCTCACCCTAAACCTAATCCTACACCTAAACCTCAGCCTAACCCTAACCCTAACCTTAATGCTAACCCTAAACCTCAACCTCACCCAAACCCTAACCCAAACCCTCACCCTAACACTCACACTAACCCTAAACCTAACACTCACCCTAAACCTCACCCTAACCCTAATCCGCACCCTATCCCTAACCCTCACCCTACACCTCAGCCTAAACCTCACACTCACCCTCACAATCACCCTCACCCTGAACCTCACTCTAACCCTACCCCTACCCCTAAACCTCAGCCTAACACTAACCCTAACCTTAATGCTAACCTTAAACCTCAACCTCACCCTAACCCTCACCGTCACCCTCCCACTCACCCTCACCCTAACTCTCACGCTCAAACTCACCCTCAACCTAACCCTCAACATCATCATAAACATCACCCTAACCCTAAACCTAACGCTAACCCTAACCTTACCCTAACCCTAAACTTAACCCTAACCCTCACACTAAACCTAACCCTAAGCCTAACCCTGACCCTAACCATAACCATAACCCTAACCCTAAGCCTAACACTAACCCTTACCCTAACCCTAACACTTAACCTAACCCTAACACTAACCCTAACCCTCACCCTAAACCTTATGCTAACCCTAACCCTCACCTTCACCCTAATCCTCACCCTAACCCTGATCCTCACACTAACCCTAACCCTAACCTTCAGCGTCACCCTCAACCTAAACCTAAACCTAAAACTAACCCTCACCCTAAACCTAACCCTTACCCGAACCCTAACCCTAACCCTCACCCTCACCCTAATCCTAAACCTAACCCTCACCCTAACCCTAACCCTTACCCTATACCTAACCCTACCCCTCAACCTAACCCTCACCGTCGCCCTAATCCTAACCCTAACCCTCACTCTAAACATAACCCTAACCCTAACACTCACCCTAACTCTAAACCTAACCCTCACCCTAACCCTAACCGTAACCCTTACCCTAAACCTAAACCTAATCCTAAACCTAACCCTAACCCTATCCCTCACCCTCACCCTCAACCTCATCCTAAACCTAACCCTAACCCTAACTCTCAACCTAACCCTAACCCGAATCCTAACCCTAACCCTCACCGTCACCATCACCCTCACCCTAACACTCAACCTCAAACACATCTTCACCCTAACTCTCAAACTAACCCTAACCTTCACCCTAACCCTAACCCTCTGCCTAACCCTAACCCTACCCCTCACCCTAACAATGACCCTAAACCTAACCCTCACCCTAACCCCAATCCTAAACCTCACCCTCACCCTAACCCTCACCATCACCCTAAACCTCACCCTAAACCTAACCCTGACCCACACCCGAACCCTCAACCTCACCCGAACTCTCACGCTCACCCGAACCCTCATGATCTCCCTCACCCTCACCCTCACCCTAACCCTCACCCTCAACCTAACACTCAACCTAAACCTCATCCTCACCCTAATCCTCACCCTAACCCTAACCCTAACCCTTACCTAACCAAAACCCACAACCTCACCCTCACACTCACCCTAACACTCACCCTCACAATAGCCCTCATCCTAAACCTAAACCTCACCCTAAACCTACCCTAACCCTCAGCCTAAACCTTAGCCTCAATCTAACCCTAACCCTAACCCTCACCGTAACCCTAAAACTCACCCTAACCCTCACCCTAACCCTAACATTAAAGCTCACCCTAACCCTCACCCTCCTTCTCACCCTCACCCTAATTCTCACCCTAACCCTGATCCTCACACTAACCCTAAACCTAATCCTAACCCTAAGCCTCACCCTCACTCTCACCCTAACCCTAACCATAATTCTAACCCTAATCCTAACCCTAACCCTCATGATCACCCTCACCCTAATTCTCACCCAAACCCTATCACTCATCCTCACTCTCACCTAACTCTAACCCTAACCCTAATCCTAATTCTAACCCTCACCATCACCCTCATCCTAAATCTAAGCCTAACCCTAAACCTAACACAGACCCTCACCCTCACCCTAACCCTAACCCTAACACTCAACTCTCAACCTAAACCTCACCCTAAAACTAATGCAAACCCTAAACCTCACCTTCACCCTCACCCTCACCCTCAACCTCAGCCTAATCCTAACCCTAACTCTAATACTAACCCTAAATCTAACCCTAACTCTACCTCTACCCCTAACCCTAGACCTCACCCTCACTCATAACCTCAACCTCAGCCTAACCCTAACCCTAACCCTAATCCTAAACCTAACCCTCACACTCACACTCACCCTAACCCTAAACCTAACCCTCATGCTCACCCTAAGTCTAGCCTTAACCCTCACCCTCACCCAAAACCTAACCCTAAAACTACCCCTCAGCCTAACACTAACCCTCACCCTCAACCCAACCCTAATGCTAACACAAATGCTCATTCTCAACCTAAGCCTCAGCCTAAACCTTACCCTCACCACAACCCTATCCCTCACCCTCCCCCTAACCGTCACCCTATTCCTTCTCACCTAACCCTCACCCTAACCCAAACCCTAAACCTAAACTTCACCCTAACCTTCACCCTAACCCTCACCCTAACCCTAACACTAACCCTCACCCTAACACTCATCCTAATCCTAAACATAACTTTAACCCTCACCCTCACCCTAACTGTCATCCTAACCCTTACGCTCCTCCTAACCCTAAACGTTACCCTAACCCTAACCATCACACTAACCCTAACCCTAACCCGAATCCTCACTCTCACCTTCACCCTCAACCTAAACATCACCCTAACCCTAACCCTCACCCTAACCCTAACCCTCAACCTAACCCTAACCCTAACCCTCACATTAAACCTCAACCCCACACTAATCCTCACCCTAAACCTAACCCTAGACCTATCCTAAACAAAAACATCACCCTCACCCTAGCCCTCACCCTAAATCTAACCCTAAACTTAACCCTCACCCTCACCCTCACCCTCAGCCTCACCTTCAGCCTCACCCTAACACTAAAACTAATCCTAACCCTAACCCTGACCCTCACCCTCACTCTAACCCTAACCCTAACTTGCACCCTAACCCTAAACTTAACACTCAACCTAACCCTAACCCTAACCCTAAGGCAAACCCTAAACCACACCCTCACCCTAACCCTGACTCTAACCCTAACCCTTACCCTCACCCTCACTCGCAACCTAAACCTAACACTTACCCTCACCCTAACCATCACCCAACACTAACCCGAACCCTAACCCTCACCCTAACCCCCAATCTAACCTTCACACTAACCCTAACGCTAACCCTAAAAGTCAGTCTCAACCTAACACTCACCCTAACGCTTATCCTCACACTAACCCTAAACCTAACCGGAACACTCACACTAAGCCTAACCCTCATCCTAACCTTAACCCTACCTCTCACCCTAACCCTAACCCTAACACTCAACCTAACACTAACCCTCACCCTCACCCTAATCCTCACCCTAAACCTAACCCTAACACTTACCTAACCTCACCCTCACCCTCACCCTCAGCCTAACCCTTACCCTAACCCTAACTCTTACCCTCACCCTAAACCTAACCCTCACCGTCACCCTCCCACTCACCCTCACCCTCACCCTAACCCTCACGCTCAACCTCACCCTCACCCTAACCCTCACTGTCACCCTAAACATCACCCTAACCCTAAACCTCATGCTAACCCTAACCTTACCCTAACCCTAAACTTAACCCTAACCCTCACCCTAACCCTAACCCTAAGCCTAACACTCACCCTAACCCTAACCCTAACCCTAACCCTAAGCCTAACCCTAACCCTTACCTAACCCTAATCCTTACCCTAACCCTAACCCTAACCTTCACCCTAAACCTTATGCTAACCCTAACACTCACACTCACCCTAATCCTCACCCTAACCCTTATCCTCACACTAACCCTAAGCCTAAACCTCAGCATCACCCTCACCCTAACCCTAAACCTCACCAACACCCTAACATTCACACTCACCCTAACCCGAATCCTCATCCTCACCCTAACCCTAACCCTAACTCTCACCCCAACCCTAACCCTCACCCTAAACTTAACTTTAAAACTCACCCTTACCCTAATCCTAACCCTAACCCTTACCTTAACCTTCACCCTAACCCTTAATTTAACCCTAACACTCACTCTCACCCTAATCCTCAACCTAACCCTTATCCTTACACTAACCCTAACCCTAACCCTCACCTAGTACCAACCATAACCCTCACACTAACCCTCACCCTAGCCCTCACCCTCACCCTAGACCTCACCCTAAACTTAATGCTAAACTTAACCCTCACCTTCACGCTTACCCTCACCCTCACCCTCACCCTCAGCTTCACCCTAACCCTAAACCTAATCCTAACCCTAACCCTGACCCTCACCCTCACTCTAAACCTAAACCTAACCTACACCCTAACCCTAACCGTAACCCTAATGCTAACCCTAACCCTCAACCTCACCCTAACCCTTACCCTAACACTCAATCTGACCCAAACCCTAATGCTAACCCTAACCCTCACCCTCACCCAACCCTGACCCTAACCATTACCTAACACTCACCCTCACCCTAACCCTAAATGTAACCATCACCCTAACCCTAACCCTAACCCTAACTCTAACCCTACCCCTCAGCCTTCCCCTCACCCTCACCCTAACGCTCACCCTCACCCTAACACTGATGCTAACCCTAACCCTCCACCTCACCCTAACCGTAGCCCTAACCCTTACCCTCACCATAACCCTATACTTCAACCTCAACCTAACCCTCACCCTAAACCTTTCACTCACCCTAACCCTCACCGAACCCTAACCCTAACCCTAACCCTCACCCTAACCCTAAGCCTAGCCCTAACCCTCAGTCTCACACTAACCCTCACCCTAACCCTTATACTCACCCTAACCCTAACCCTAACCCTAACCGTAACCCTCACCCTAAGTCTAAATCTCATCCTAACACTAATCCTACCTCTCACCCTAACATTCACCCTAACCCTAACCCGAACCCAAACCCAAAGACTAACCCTAACCCTAATCCTCCCCTGAACCCTAACACTCCCGGTCACCCTAAGCCACACCCTTACTCTAACCCTCACCTACACCCTAACAATTCCCCTTCCCTGAACCCTAACTCTCACCCTAAACTTCACACTCATCCTAAACATGACCCTAACCCATACCCTCACCCTAACCCTCGCCCTCACCCACACCCTAACCCTCAGCCTCACCCAAAACTTCTCACTCTCTCTAACTTCGACCTTCACCTTAAACATCACCCTAACCCTCACTCTCACCCTAACCCACACTCTAACACTTACCATCACCCTAACCCTAACCCTAACCGTAACCCTCACACTAAAACTAACCCTCACCCTAATTCTAACCCTAAATCTACCCAGCATCCTAACCCTCAGCCTAACCCTAGCCGTGAGTGCTAGGGTGAGCCTCACTCATACCTTCAACCTGAGCCTAACCCTAAACCTAACCCTAATTCTAAACCTAACCCTCACACTCACACTCACACTCACCCTAACCCTAACCCTCAACCTCACCCTCACCCTCACCCTAACACTTAACCTCACCCTAAACCTAACCCTAACCCTAACCCTCACCCTAACCCTAAACCTAACCCTCACCTTAACCCTAACCCTTCCCCTAAATCTCACCCTAATCCTAAACCTAACCCTAAACCTAACCCTCATCCTCACCCTCAACCTCACCCTAACCCTAACCCTAACCTTAACTATCACCCTAACCCTAACCCGAATCCTAACACTAACCCTCACCGTCACCATCACCCTCACCCTAACCCTCAACCTCAAACTCAACTTCACCCTAACCTTCAAACTAACCCTAACCCATACCCTAACCCTAACCCTCTCCCTAACCTTAACCGTACCCCTCACCCTAACCCTAACCCTAACCCTCACCCTCACCCTAACCCTTACCCTAACCCTAATCCTAACTCTAACCCTAACCTTCACCCTAACTCTAACCCTTACACTAACACTAACTCTAACCCTAAACCTCACCCTAACCCTAACCCTAAACCTCACCCTCACCCTAACACTTCCCCTAACCCTAACCCTCACCATAACCCTAACCCTTACCCTATACCTAATCTTCAGCTTCAAACTAACCCTAACCCTTACCCTATACCTAACCCTCAGCCTCAACCTAACCCTAACCGTAACCCTCACCATAACCCTAACTCTCACCCTAACCCTCAACCTCACCCTAATCCTCACCATAACCCTAAACATAACCCTTACCTAACCGAAACCCTCAACCTCACCCACACACTCACCCTAAAACTCACCCGGACCGTAGCCCTCACCGTAAACCTAAACTTCACCCTAACCCTAAGCCTAAGCCTCACTCTCACCCTCACCCTAACCCTCACCATAACCCTAACCCTAATCTTAAACCTAAACCTCACGCTCACCCTCACCCTAATTCTATCCTAAACCCTAACCCTCACCCTCAATCTCACCTAACACTAACCCTAACACTAATCTTAATTCTAATGCTCACCCTCACCCTCACCCTAAATCTAACCCTAACCCTTACCCAGACCCTCACCCTCACACTAACCCTAATCCTCACCCTATCCCTAACCGTAACCCTAACCCTCACACAAACCCTCACCCTCAACCTAACCCTAATGCTAACCCGAACCCAAACCCTCACAATAACCCTCATCCTAACCCTTACCCTCAACCTAACCCTAACACTCACACTCAAAATAACTCTCACTGTAACCCTTACCCTCACCCTTACCCTACACGAAACATTAACACTAAACCTCACCCTAACCCTCACCCTAACCCTAACCCTCACCTCACCCTAAACATAACCGTAACCCTAACCCTCACCCTCAATGTCACTCTCAACCTCAACCTGACCCTCAACCTCACCCTAACCCTAACCTTCACCGTCACCCGAAAAATCACCCTAACTCTAACCCTCACCCTAACCCTAACCCTTACCCTAACCGTAAGCCTAATCTTAACCTTCACCCTAACCTAACCCTAACCCTAATGCTAACCCTAAACTTCAACCTCACTCTGACCCTCAACCTAACCGTTACCCTCACTATCAACCTCAACCTGAACCTAACCCTAATCCTCAACGTAACGCTAAACCTAACCCTAGCCCTCAGCCTTACCCTCACCCTAACCCTAACCCTAACCCTAATCCTCACTGTATCCCTAAGCATAACCATAACACTCACCCTAACCCTCACCCTCCCAGTAACCCTAATGCTAACATTAATCCTCAACCTCAACCTAAACCTCGCCCTAACCCTTACCCTCACTCTAAACCTCATCCTCACATTAACCCTAACCCTAACCCTAATACTAACACTAGCCCTCACCCTCACCCTAACCCTAATCCTAAGCCTAACCCTAATGCTAACCCTAAACCTCAACCTCTCCATAACCCTCACCTTAACCCTAACCCTCACCCTCAACCTCACCCTAACCCTAACCCTAACATTAACCCACTCCCTAACCCTCACCCTAACACTAACCCTAACCCTACCCCTCAGCCTAACCCTCACCCTAAACCTAACCCTAACCTTAATCCGCACCCTATCCCTAACCCTAACTCTAACCCTCACCCTAACCCTCAACCTCACCATACCCCTAATGCTAACATTAACCCTCAGCCTCACCCTAAACCTCGCCCTAACACTTACCCTCATTTTAACATCATCCATCACCATCAACCTAACCCTAACCCTAACCCTTACCCTCAGCCTAACCTCATTCTAACCCTAAACCTAACACTAACACTAAACGTCACCCTAACCGGAACCCTAACCCTAAGCCTAAGCCTAACCCTCACTCTCACCCTAACCCTTACCCTTACCGAACCCTAACCCTAAACCTCAGCCTAACCCTCATCCTAACCCTAAACCTAACCCTCACCCTAACCGTCACCCTCACCCTCAACCTCACCCTCAGCCTAACCCTAAACCTAACCCTAATACAAAACCTAACCCTTACCCCTAGCCCTATCCCTTACCCTCACACTAAAACTAACCCTAACCCTAATCCTAAGCCTCACCATCACCCTAACCCTTATCCTCACCCTAACCCTAAACCTAGCCCTCAGCCTAACTCTCAACCTAACCTAAACCCAAACCCTAAACTTAACCTTCACCCAAACCCTAACCATAACCCTATCACTCACTCTAAACCTAACCCTCACACTAACCCTAACCCTCACAGTCACCCTAACACTCACCCTAACCAACACCCTAACTCTAACCCTCACCCTCACCATAACCCTAACCCTAAACCTAACCCTAACCCTAACCCTCAACCCCACACTCAGGCTAACGCTAACCCTAACCCTAGCAATTAATCCTAACCCTAACCCTAAACATCACCCTCACCCTCACCCTTACCCTAAACTTAACCCTAAACCTTACCCTAAACCTAATCCGAACCCTATCCCTCAGCCTAACCCTCACCCTAACCCTAACTCTAACCATAACCCTCACGCTAAACCTCACGCTCACCATAACCCTAATGCTAACATTAACCCTCAACCTCACCCTAAACCTAGCCCTAACCCTTACCCTCACCATAACCATATCCTTCATCCCCACACTAACCCTTACCCTAACACTTTCCCTCACCCAACCCTTTCCCTAACCCTAACACTAACCCTCACCCTAATCCTCACCCTAAACCTCACCCTAACCCTCACCCTAACCCTAAGCTAACCCTAACCCTCACCCTCACCATAACCCTCACCCTAACCCTTATCCTCACCCTAACACTAATCCTAACCCTCAGCCTAATCCTGATCCAAACCCTAACCCTAACCCTATCCCTCACCCTAACATTAACCCTAACCCTAACCCTAACTCTCACCCTAACCCTCAAACTCACCCTCACCCTTAACCTCACCCTCAGAGTAAATCTAAACCTAACCCTAATCCAAAACCTAATCCTCACACTCACTCTCATCTTAACTCTAAACCTAACGGTAACCATCACCCTCACACTAACCCTCACCCTCATCCTCACCCTCACCTTAAACTTCTCCCTAACCCTTACCCTCCCACTAAACCTAAACCTAAACCTACCCCTCACCCTAACCCTAATCCTCACCCTAACACTAACCCTAACCCTACCCCTCACCTTATTCTTCACCCTAAGCCTAACACTAAGCCTAACCATCACCCTAACCCTAACCTGAATCCTAAACCTATCCCTCACCATCACCCTAATCCTTACCCTCACCCTAAGCCTAAACCTAACGCTCAGCCTACCCCTCATCCTAACCCTAACTCTAACCCTAACCCTCACCCTCACCTTAACCCTAACCATAACCCTAACCCTCACCCAAACCCTAAAACTCACCCTCACCCTCAACCTCACCCTCAGCATAACCCTAAACCTAACCCTAATTCAAACGCTAACCCTCAACCTCACCCTCATCCTAACTCTAACCATAACCCTAACCCTCACCCTAACCCTAACCCCAACACTAACCCTCACCTTAAGCATCACCCTAATACTAAACGTAACCCAAACCCTCAACCTATTGCTCACCTCACCCTAAACCTAACCGTAACCCTCACTCTCACTGTAAACAAAACCCTAACCCTAACCCTCACACTAACACTAATCCTCACCCTCACCCTAACCCTAACCCTCAGCCAAACCCTCATCCTAAACCTAACCCTAACCCTCAACCTAACCCTAACCCTAACCCTAACCCTAACCCTCACGCTAAACCTAACCCTCACCCTCAGCCTAACCGTACACCTAAACCTAACCCTAACTCTAACCCTCACCCTCTCTCTAACTCTAAACCTACCCCTAACTCTGACCCTCACCCAAACCCTAACCCTATCCCTAGCCCTCACCCTAACCCTAAACCTCACCCTAACCCTAACCCTAACATGCACCCTCACCCTAACCCTAACCCCCACCCTAAACCTCAGCCTAACCCTAATCCTAACGCTAACCCTCACGTTAAACCTATCCCTCACCCTCAGCCTAACCGTACACCTAATCCTAACCCTAACTCTAACCCTAATCCTCACATTTCGCCTAACCCTAACCCTAACCCTAATGCTCACCGTAACCCTAACACTCACTCTCACCCTAACACTCAACATCACCTTAACCATAACCCTAACCCTAAACTTCACCCACACTGTAACACACACCCTCACCCGAACCCTCACCCTCACCCTAAACCTAACCCTCACCCTAACCCTCACCCTAACTCTCACCTTAACCGTAACGCTAACCCTAATCTTCAGTCTCACCCTAACCCTCACCCTAACCCTTATCCTCACACTAACCCTAACCGAACCCTAACGTCACATTAAACCTAACCCTCACCCTAACCCTAACTCTCCCTCTCACCCTAATTCTTTCCCTAACCCTCACCCTAAAACTAACCATAATCCTCACCTTCACCTTAAACCTCACTGTCCCCCTAACCCTAACCCTAACCCTCACCAACACCCTCACCCTCACCCTCACCCTAACCCTCACCCTCACCCTAAACATCACCCTAAACCTGAAGCTCACCCTAAACCTAACCCTAATCTTCACACTTACCCTAATCCTCACCTTAAACCTCACCCTCACACTAATCCTCACTGTAAACCTAACCCTAAGCCTTTCCTAACCTAAAACCTCACCCTTACCCTAACCCTCACCCTAGCCCACACCATAAACCTAACCCTAACCCTAACCCTCACCCTCACCCCCATAATCAGCCTAACCCTAACCTTCACCATAATCCTAACCCTACCCTAATCCTAACCCTCTAAATAAACCTAACCGTAACCCTAATGCTAACCCTAAATATCACCCTCAACCTAACTCTAACACTAACCCTCACCCTAACCCTAACACTAAACCTAATGCTATCCCTAAACCTCACCCTCACCCTAACCCTCACCGTAACATTTACCATCCCCATTACCCTCACTCTAAAACTAATCCTACCCCTCAGTCTAACCCTCACCCTAACCCTATCTCTAACTGTAATCCAAACACTAACCCTCACACTGAACCTCACCCTAACTCTAACCCTAACCCTAACCCTAAGCCTATACCTAAACCTCACCCTAACCCTAACCCTAATCCTAAACCTAACCATCACCCTCACCTTCACCATAACCCTAACTCTCTCTGTAACCCTAAACCTAACCCTAGCCCTCACCCTAAAACTTACCCTCACCCTCAACCTACCTTAAGCCTCAACCTGAACCTAACCCTCACCCTAAGCCTTACCCATACCCTGACTCTAAACCTAACTCCAGCCCTAAATCTCACCTTAACCCTAACCCTATCCCTAACCCTCACCCTAATCCTAACACTCACACTAACCCTAACCTTAACCCTTAACCTCACACTCACCCTAACACTACCCCTCACCCTAACCCTAACCCTAACCCTAATTCTAACCCTAACACTCACACTCACAATAAACCTTACCCTAGCACTTACTCTCACCATAACAATAACCCTAACCCTAACCTTAATTCTAACACTAACCCTAACACTAACCGGCACCCTCACCATCACCCTAACACTAATCCTCACCCTCATCCTAAAAAGTACCATCACTTTAACCCTAAACCTAACCGTCACCCACACCCTCACCCTTACCTGAACCCTCACCCTCACCTGAACCCTCACTCTCACCCTAAGCCTAACCAGAACCCTCACCCAACCCTAACCCTAACTCTAACCCACACCCTCACCCTAACCCTAACACTAACCCTAACCCTTACCCTAACCCTTAACCTAGACCTAACGCTAGCCCTACCCCTCATTCTCACACTAACCCTCACACTAACCCTTATCCTCACACAAACCCTAACCCTAAAACTAACCCTCACACTAACCCTAACGCTCACCCTAACCATTACCCTACCCCTGACCCTAAACCTTACTCTAACCCAACCTAAAACAAATGATAACCCTAACCCTCACCCACAACCTAACCCTCAAACTAAACCTTATCCTCACACTAACCCTAACCCTACCCCTCACCCTAAACCTAACCCTGACACTCACCCTGACACTAACCCTCTACCTAAACCTCCCCCTCCCCTAATCCTCACCCTAACCTTAACCCTATCCCTTGCCTACCGAAACTCTCACCCTCACACTCAACCTAAACCTCACCCACACCCTAGCCCTCACCCTATCCCTAACCGTACCCCTCAACCTAACACTTACCCTCACTGTAACCCTAACCCTCACACTAACCCTAACCCTCACCCTAACCCTAACCCTACCCCCTCACACTAACCCTCACCCTAACCCTCACCCTAACCATAAACCTCACCCTCAACCTAACCCTAACCCTCACATTCAACCTAACCCTCACCATCACCCTAACACTCAACTTAACCCTAACCCTCACCCACACCCTAACCCTCACCATCACCCGACCCCTAACCCCATCCTAACTCTAAACCTCACTCTAAACATAACCCTAACACCAACACTCACCCAAATCCTAACCCTAACCCTCAACTTAACACTAACACTCACACTAACACTCAAACTCAACCTAATCCTCACCCTAAAATTAACCCTGAACCTTACCTAACCGAAACCCTTACCCTCACCCTCACCCTAACCCTCACCCTCACCCTAGGCCTTAACCTAACCCTAACCCTAACCCTCACCCTAAATCCCCCCTCCCACTCAGCCTAACCCTAAACCCAACCCTAATCCTAACCCTAACCCTCACCCCCATCCTCACCGTAACCCTAACACCAACGCTAATGCTGAACCTCACCGTCACCCTCACCCTCACCCTCACCCTAACTCTAACCCTAAAAATAACCCTAACCTTAACCGTAACCCTCACCCACACCCTAACCCTAACCCTAAAACTCACCCTAACCCTAATCCTAACCCTAACCCTCACAATCACACTCACCCTAACTGTCACCCTCACGCTCACCCTCACCATCACACTAACCCTAACACTAAATCTAACCAACACCCTAACACTCACCGTCACCCTACCCTCACCCTAAACCTAACTCTCAACCACACCTTAACCCTCACGATCAACCAAACCCTGACCCTCACCCTGAAACTCACCCTCACCCTAACACTCACCCTCATAATAAACATCACCCTAACGCTAAACTTCATCCTAACCCTAACCCTCAACCTAACCCTAACCCTCACCCTAACCATAACCCTCACCCTAACCCTAACCCTCACCCTAACCAAAACTCTCAACCTCACTCTAACCATAACCCTAACACTAATCGTAACACTAAATCTCACCCTCACCTTCAAACTCACCCTAAACCTAACCCTAAACCTAACGCTCACCCTAACCATCATCCTAACTCTAATGCTAACCCTAACCCTCACCTTCACAGTAAACCTCACCCTAACCCTTAACCTCACCATAATCCTAACCCTAACCCTAATCCTCAGCCTAACCCTAAACCTCACACACACCGTAACCCTCACCATCACCCGAACCCACATCCTCACCCTAACATGCACACTAAGCAAAACCCTAACCCTAATCCTAAACCTAACCCTCATCCTCACCCTCACACTAACCCTAACCCTAACCCTTAACCTAACCTTCACCCTCACCCTCACCGTAACACTCACCTTCACCATAAATATCAACCTAACCCTAACCCTCAGCCTAAACCTAACCCTACGCTCACCCTAAACCTAACCTTCACCCTAACGCTCACCCTATCCCTAATGCTAACCCAACACCTCACCCTCACCCTAACCCTCACCCTAACGCTTCTCCTCACAATGAACCTAATTCTAAACCTCACCCTAACCCTCACACTAACCCTAATCCTCACCATATCACTAACCCTAACCCTAACCCTCAACCTAATCCTTAACCTCACTCTAACCTTAACTCTTACCCTCACGCTAAACCTCACCCTAAACATTACCCTCACCCTAACCCGCCAACTAACCCTAACCCCAAACGTACGGCGCACCGTAATCCTCACCCTAACCATAACCCTAACCCATAACCTCAACCTAAACCTAACCCTCACTCTCACCATAACCCTCAACCTAACCCTTATCCTCACATTAACCCTAATCCTCAAACTCACCCTAACCCTCACACTAACCCTTATCATCACCCTATCCCTAACCCTAACCCTAACCCTCACCCTAACCTCAACCTAACCCTAAACCTCACCCTCACCTTAAACCTCACCCTAAACCTTACCCTCACCCTAACCTGCAAACTTACCCTAACCCTAAAACTACGGCTCACCCTAGCCCTCCCCCTAACCATAACCCTAACCTTAACCTTCACACTAACCCTAACTTTCACCCTCACCCTAACCATGCCCCTAATCCTTACGCGCACACTAACCCTATCCCTAACGCTCACCCTAACTCTAATTCTCAACAGAACACTCACCCTCACCCTAACCCTCACCTCACACTAGCCCTCAACATAACCATAACCCTCATGCTCACCGTAACCCTAATGCTAACATTAACCCTCAACCTCACCCTAAAACTTGCCCTAACCCTTACCCTCACCATAACCCTATCCCTCCCCCTTACCCTAAATCTCACCCTAATCCTTTCCCTCACCCTAACCCTCACCCAGACCTAAACCTATCCCTAACCCTAACCCTCATCCTAACCCTAAGACTAATCCTAACCCTCACCCTCACCATAAACCTCACCCTAAACCTTACCCTCACCCTAAACCTAAACCTAACCCTCAGCCTAACCCTAATCCTAATCCTAACCCTAACCCTAACCCTCAACCTAACTTTAACCCTAACCCTAACCCTAACACTCACACTAACCTTAACCCTCACCCTGACCCTCAACCTCACCCTCAGCCTAAGCCTAACCCTAATCCAAAACCTAACCCTTAACCTCATTCTCACCCTAAATCTAAACCTAACCATAACCATCACCCTCACCCTAACCCTCCCCCTCATCCTCCCCCTCACCCTTACCCTGTGCCTAACCCTTATCCTCACACTAACTCTAACTCTAAACCTAACCCTCACCCTAACCGTCACCCCAACACTGACCCTAATCCTCACCTTAACCCTCACCCTAACCCTAACCCTAACGATCACACTAACCCTAACCCTATTCCTAATCCTAACCCTCACAATCACCCTCAACCTAAACCTAACCCTAACCTGAACCCTCACCCTCACACTCACCGAACTGTCACCCTCACCCTAAACATCACCCTAACCCTAATCCTAAGGTAAACGAAACCCTCACCCTCACACAAACCCTCACCCTCACCCTAGCCCTAACCCTAACCATAACCATAACACTTACCCACACCCTAACCCTCACCCTCATCCTCACTCTAACCCTAATCCTAACCCTAATGCTCACCCTAACCCTCTCCCTAACCCTAAATGTAACCCTAACCCTCAACCTCATCCTAACCCTCAAGCTCAACGGAACACTCACCCTCACCCTAAACCATACTCTCACAACAGTCATCACCCTAACGCTAACCCTCAACTTAACCCTAACCCTAACCCCCACCCTAACCCTAATCCATACCCTAACGCTCAGCCTAACCCTTACCCATAACATAATACTAACACTCACCCTCAACCTTACCATCACCCTAACCCTTACCCTCACCCTAACCCTCACACTAACCCTCACACTAACCCTAACCCTCACCCTCGCCCTAACGCTCACCCTAACCTTTACCCTCACCCTCACCCTAACCCTCACCCTAAACTTTACCCTGACCCTAACCCTAAACCTAACCCTCACCCTAACCCTAAACCTACCCCTTATCCTATCCCTAAACCTGACCTTAACACTCACCCTAACCTTAACCCTAACCATCACACTAACCCTAACCCTAACCCTCATCCTCACCCTCAGGCTAACTCTAATACTAAACCTAACCCTCACGCTCACCCTAACTCTAACCATAAACCTAACCCTAACCCTTACCTTAACCCTCAACCTCACCCAAATCCTCAACCTAACCTTACCTTAACCCTTACCTAAACTAAACCCTTACCCACAGCCTCACCCTAACCCTCACCCTCACCCTAGCCCACAACCTAACCCAAACCCTAAACCTAACCTTCACACTAACCTAACCATAACACTCAGGATAAACCTTTTCCTATCCCTAAACCTAAAACATAACTTCACCCTAACCAAACCCTAACCCTAACCCTAACCCTCACCCTCATCCTCACTCTAACACTAATTCTAACCATAATGCTCACCCTACACCTCTCCCTAACCCTAAATGTAACCCTAACCCTCATCCTCATCCTAACCCTCAAGCTCACCTGAACACTCACCCTCACCCTAAACCATACTCTCACAACAGTCATCACCCTAACTCTAACCCTCACCCTAACCCTAACCTCAGCTTAACCCTCACCCTCAACCTAATCCTCACCCTAACCATAAGGTAAATGAAACCCTCACCCTCACACTAACCCTCACCTTCATCCGAGCCCTAACCCTAACCCTAACCATAACACTTACCCACACCCTAATCCTCACCCTCATCCTCACTCTAACCCTAATACTAACCATAATGATCACCCTACCCCTCTCCCTAACACTAAATGTAACCCTAACCCTCACCCTCATCCTAACCCACAAGCTCAACTGAACACTCACACTCGCACTAAAACATACTCTCACAACAATCGTGAACACTCACCCTAACCCTCACCCTAACCCTCACCCAACCCTCACACTAACCCTAACCCTCACACTCGCCCTAATGCTCACCCTAACCTTTACCCTCACCCTCACCCTAACCCTCACCCTAACCTTTACCCTGACCCTAACCCTAACCCTAACCCTAAACCTAACCCTCATCCTAACCCTTATCCTAAACCTAAACCTAACCCTAACCCTCACCCTAACCCTAACCCTAATCCTCACACTAACCCTAACCTTAACCCTCAGCCTAACACTCATTCTAACCCTAACACTAATCCTAACCCTCACCCTAACCGTAACCCTACCCATAAAACTCACGCTAACCCTAACCCTCACCCTCACCCTCAGGCTAACTCTAATACTAAACCTAACCCTCACCCTCACCCTATCTCTAACCCTAAACCTAACCCTAACCCTCACTTTAAACCTCAACCTCACCCTAATCCTCAAACTAACCTTACCTTAACCCTTACCTAAACTAAACCCTTACACTCACTCTCACCCTAACACTCACCCTCACACTAGCCCACACCCTAACCCTAACCCTAAACCTAATCTTCACACTAACCCTAACCATAACCCTCAGGATAAACCTTATCCTAACCCTAAACCTAAAACAAAACTTCACCCTAACCAAACCCTAAACCTAACCCTAACCCTAACCCTAACCGCACACTAAACCTAACACTAACCCTAATACTAACCCTCAGCCTAAGCCTAACCCTAACCCTAACCCTCACCCTAAACCTAATCCTAACCCTAACCCTCAACCTAACTGTAAACCTCACCCTCATCCTCACCCTCACCCTCAGCCTAAACCTAGTGCTAACCCTAATCCTAACCCTCACCCTAACCCTAACCCTCACCCTAACCTTTACCCTCACCCTCACCCTAACTCTCACCCTAACCTTTACCCTGACTCTAACCCTAACCCTAAACCTAACCCTCGCACTAACCCTAAACCTAACCCTCAACCTAACCGTTATCCTAAACCTAAAACTAACCCTAACCCTCACACTAACACTAACACTAACCCTAACCTTCACACTAACCCAAACCCTAACCCTAAGAATAACGCTCATCCTAAACCTAACCCTAACCCTAACACTCACCCTAACCCTACCCCTAACCCTAACACTCACCCTGAACCTAACCCTCACCCTCACCATCAGGCTAATTTTAATACTAACCCAAATACTAACCCTCACCCTCACCCTAACTCTAACCATAAACCAAACCTAACCCTCACACTTACCCTCACCCTATCCCTAAACCTATCCCTAACCCTCACCCTAAACCTAACCCTAAGCCTAACCCTCACACTAAACCTCACCCTAACCCTTACCCTCACCATAAATCTAAATCTAACCCTAATAATCACCCTAAACATAACCCTCAACTACACTCTAACCCGGACCCTGACCCGATCCCTCACCGACACCCTAACACTCTTCCTAACCCTAGCCCTAATCCTAAACCTAAGCCTCACCCTCAAAGTCACCCTAACCCTGCACCTAACGCTAACCCTCACCTACAACCTCACCCTAATCTTCACCCTAACCCTAACCCTAACCCTACCCTTCACCATAACACTTATAGTAACCCTAACCCTAATACTAACCTTCAACCTAACTCTAACCCTAGCCCTAACCCTCACCCTCACACTAAACCTAAACCTAACGCTAAAACTCAACCTAAAACTAAACTTCACCCACACCCTAAATCTCACCCACACTTGAACCCTCAACCTCTCCCTCACACTAAACATCACCCAAACCCTAACCCGCAACCTAACCCTTGCCCTAACACTAACCCTAACCCTAACCTCAGCGTGACACTAACCCTGACATAAAGCAAACCCTCACCCTCACACTCACTCTAACCCTCACCCTCACCCTAACCCTCACCATCCCCCTAACCATAACACTAACCATCAACGTCACCCTCACCCTCACCCTCAGCCTAAACTTAACTCTAACCCTAACCCTCACCCTCACCCTCACCCTAACCCTATCCCTAACCCTAACCCTCACCCCAACCCCAACCCTAACCCTCACCCTAACACTAACCCTCATCCTCACCCTCACCCTAAACCTAACCCTAAAGCTAATCCTAACCCTCACCCTCACCCTAAACTTCACCCTAACCCTTACCCTGACCCTCACCCTAACCCTAAACCTAACACTCAGCCTAAACCTTATCCTAACCCTAAACCTAAAACTAAACTTCACCCTAACCAAACCCTAACCCTAACCCTAACCCTAACCCTCACACTAACCTTAACCTTAACCCTGAGCCTAACGCTCATCCTAACCCTAACCCTAACCCTAACCCTCAACCTAAACCTAACCCTAACCCTAACCCTCACCCTAAACCTAAACCTCACCCTCAAACTCACCCTCACCCTCAGCCTAAACCTATTGCTAACCCTAACCCTAACCCTCACCCTCAACCTAACTCTAACCCAAAACCAAACTCTCCCCCGCCCCCTCACACTCACTCTAACCCTCACTCTAACCCTAACCCTCACCCTCAACATCACCCTCACCCTCAGCCCAACCCAAGTCCTTACTCTAATCCTAACCCTCAACCTATACCTGAACCTAACCCTAACCCTAATCCTAACGATCACCATAACCCTCACCCTCACCACACTCCACACCCTAAACCTAACCCTAAACCTAACCCTCACACTAACCCTAACCCTAACCCACAGCCTAAACCTGAACCCAACCCTAAACCTAAAATTAACCATCACCATAACCAAACCCAAACCCTAACCCTAACCTATCCCTAACCCTCACACTAACCCTAACCCTAACACTCAGCCTAACGCTCATCCTAAACCTAACCCTAATCCTAACCCTAAACCTCAACCTAACGCTCATTCTAACCCTAACCTTAACACTAACCCTAAAACTGACCCTCAATTTAACCCTCCCCTAACCCTAATTCTAACCCTAAACCTCACCCTCACCCTAACCCTAATCCTACCACTAACCCTAAACCTCACCCTAACTCTCACCCTAAAGCTCACCCTCAGCCTAAACATCACCCTAACCTTAACCCACACCCTAACCCTAACCCTAAACCTCACCATAAACCTCACGCTAACCCTAACACTCACCCTAACCATAACCCTACACCTCACCCTACCCCTCACCCTAACCCTTACCCTCACCCTAACCCAAACCCTAACCCTCACCCTCACACTAGCCCTCAACCTTACACTAATCCTAACCATAACCCTAAACCTAAACCTAAACCTTACCCTCACCCTCACCCTCACCCTCACCCTAACCCTAACCCTAAACCTCACACTCACTCTAACCCTAACCCTAACACTAATGCTAACACTAAGCCTCACCCTCACCCTAACCCTTACCCTAACCCTTACCCTCACCCTCTCCCTCACCCTTACCCTAAACCTACCCTTTCAGCCTAACCCTCACCTTAACCCTTACCTTCACTATAAACCTAACACTAACCCTAATCCTCATACTAACCCTAAAACTAACCCGAACCCTAACCCTCACTTTAACCCTTTCCCTAATCCTAACCCTGACCCTAACCCTCACACTAATGCTAACACTAAACCTAAACCTCACCCTCACCCTAACCCTCACTGTCACCTTAACACTCAACATCACCATAATCCTCACCCTAACCCTAACCCTCACACTAAACCTCACCCTAACCCTTACCCTTACCATAACCTTAACCCTAACCCACACCCTAACCCTCAACTTCACCATCACCCTCACCCTCAACCTAACCGTAATCCTAACATTCACCCCAACCCTAACTCTCACCCTAACCCTCGCCCTCAACCTAGCCCTCACCCTAGCCCTCACCCTAAGCCTAGCCCTAACCCTCACCCTCACCCTCAACCTCAGCCTCACCCTAAACCTAAACCTAATCCTAACCTATTCCTCACCCTCACCCTCACTCTAAACCTAACCGTAAACCTAATGCTAACCCTAAACCTCTCCCTCACTTTAACCCTAATCCTAAACCTCACCCTAACCCTAATCCTAAGCCTAATGCTATCCCTAACCCTAACCCTCACTCTAACACTAATTCTAACCCTAATACTCAACCTCACCCTAAACCTCACCCTAAACCTTACCCTCATCCTAACCCTCACGTAACCCTAAAACTAAACCTAACACTCACACAAACACTCACCCTAAACCTTACACTAACCCTATCCCTCACCCTAACCCTCCATATGTCCCTTATCCTCACATTAACCCTAACCCTAACCCTACACCTCACCCTAACGCTAACACTGAACTCAACCCTAACACTAACCCACACCCTTACCCTACACCTAACCCTCATCCAAATGCTCACCCTAACCCTAACACTAACCCTATCCTGCAACCTGATCCTAACCCTCACCCTAACGCTTACCCTCACCCTAACCCTAAGCGTCACACTAAACCTAACCCTCACACTAACTCTAGCCATAATCCTCACCCTAACCCTCATCCTAACCCCCAACCTAACCCTAACCCTAAACATTACCCTAACCCCAACCCTCACCCTCACCCTCACCCTCACCCTAAACATCACCCTAACCCTAACCCTAACCCTAACCCTAACCCTAACCCTCACCTTAACCCTAACCCTCACCTTCAACCTCACCCTCAGCCTAATCCTCACCCTAAACCTAACCCTAACCCTAACCCTTTCCTAACTGAAAACTGCACCCTAACACTAACCCTCAACCTCACCCTAGCCCTCACCCTAAGCCTAACCCTAACCCTCACCCTCACCCTCAAACTCATCCTCAACCTCAGCCTCACCCTAACCCTAAACCTAATCCTAAACCTAACCCTCAACCTCACCGTCACTCTAACTCTAATGTTAAACCTAATGCTAACCCTAACCATAAACCTATCCCTAACCCACACCCTAACGCTAACCATAATCCTAACCCTAATCCTAATCCTAACCCTAACCCTAACCCTCAACCTAAACCTAACCCTAAACATTACCCTAACCCTCTCACCCTCACCCTCACCCTCACCCTCACCCTCAGCCTAACACTAACCCTAACCCTAATTCTAACCCTAACACTCACCTTCACACTCACCCTAACTGGAACCCTAACCATAACCTAAACCTCCCCCTAACCATAAACCTATCCCTAACCCACACTCTAACCATAAACATCACCCTAACCCTAACCCTAACCCTCACACTCACCTTAACCCTAAACCTCGCCTTAACCCTAACGCTAAGCCTAACCCTCACCCTCAACCTAAACCTCACCCTAACCCATACCCTCACCATAACCCTAAGGGTAACCCTAACCCTAATCCTCACACTCACCCTAACCCTCACCCTCACCCTATCACTCACCCTAACCCTAACCCTCACCCTCACCCTAACCTTCACCGTCACCTTATCCCTCAACCTAACCCTAACCGTCACCCACACCCTAACACTCACACTCACCTGAACCCTCACCCTAACCCTAACCCTAACCCTCACCCCAACCATAACCCTCACCCTAACCCTAAATTTATCCCTCACACTCACCCTAACCCTAACCCTAACCCTTACCCTAACCCTCACCCTAACCCTTAATCTAACCCTAACACTCACTCTCACCCTAATCCTCAACCTAACCCTTATCCTTACACCAACCCTAACCCTAACCCTCACACTAAACCTAATCCTCACCCTATCCCTCACCCTAACCCTCACCCTAACCCTCACCCTAACCCTAACCCTAACCCTCATCCTAATCCTAACCTTAACCCTAACAGTCACCCTCACCCTAACTCTCACCAACACACTAACTCTCACCCTCACCCTCACCCTCACTCTCACCCTAACCCTCACCAACACCCTAAGCCACACCCTCAACCGAATCCTCACTCTCACCCTCACCCTCACCATAAACATCACCCTAACCCAAACCTAACCCTAACCCTCACCCTCAACCTAACTGTCATCCTAACCCTTATCCTCACCCTAACACTAACCCTAACCCTAAACTTCACCCTAACCCTAACCCTCACCTGAACCCTCACTCTCACCTTCACCCTCACACTAAACATCACCCTAACCCTAAACCTCACGCTAACCCTAACCCTAACCCTCACCCTAACCCTAACCCTCACCTTAAAGCTCACCGTCACACAAATCCTCACCCTAAACCTAACAATAAACATTTCCTAACAAAAAATATCACCCTCACCCTAGCCCTCACCCTAAACCTAACCCTAAACTTAACCCTCACCCTCACTCTCACCCTCACCCTCAGCCAAACCTAACCCTACCCTAATCCTAACCCTAACCCACACCCTCACCCTCACCCTCACCTGCAACCTAACCACAACAATAACCCTAACCCTCACCCTAACACTGAACCTCAACCTCACCCTCATCCTAAACCTAATCCTAACCCTAACTCTAATCCTAACCCTCACCCTCAACCTAACCCTCACCCTAACCCTTACCCTAACCCTACCCTCACCCTAACCCTCAACCTAACCGTAACGCTCACCCTCACCCTAACCCTAACCCTAACCCTAACCCTCACCCTCACCCTAACCCTCAACCTCACCCTCAAACTCATACTAACCCTAACCCTCACACTAAACCTAACCCTCACCCTCACCCTAACCTTAACCCTACCCCTCACCCTACCCCTCACCCTAGCCCTCACCCCTACCCGAATCCTAACCCTGACCCTAATCTTAAACCTAAAACTCACACTAACCCTAACCCTCACCCTGACCCTAACCCTACCCCACAGCCTAACCCTCATCCTAACCCTAACCCTAACCCTATCCCTCACCCTAACCCTAACTCTAATATTAACCCTAACCCTCACCCAAAACCTAACCCTCAACCTCACCCTCACCCTCACCCTCACCATCACCCTAACTCGAAACCTAACTGTACCTCTCACCCTCACCCTCACCCTAACCCTAACCCTAACCCTCACCTTAACCCTTACCCTAATACTAACCCTGATCCTAACCCTCACCCTAAAGCTAACACTAAACCTAAACCTCACCCTCACCCTAACCCTCAGCATCACCCTAACCCTCACCCAAACACGAACCCTCACCTCAACCTAATCCTCACTCTGACCCTAACTGTAAACCTAACCCTAATCCTCTCCCTAACCCTCAACCTCACCCTCACCTTAAGGCTAACCCTAACCATAATCCTAAACCTAACCCTCACCCTAACCCTAACCCTAACCCTAATCCTAAACCGAACCCTCACCTTCACCCTAAAACTACTTCTAAACATCACCCTCACACTCAACCTTACCCTATCCCCAATCCTAAGCCTTAGCCTAACCCTAACCCTCACCCTAACCCTAACCATAACACTCACCCTCACCGTCACCCTAACCCTAACAATAACCCTATCCCTCACACTAACCCTTATCCTCACACTTACCCTAAACCTAACCCTAAACCTCACCCTAATCCAAACCCTAACCCTAACCCACACCCTAAACCTAACTGTAACCCTCACCCTCATGCTAACCCTCATCCACACCCTAATCCTCACCCTCACCCGAATCCTCACCCTCACCCTCAACCTCACCCTCACCCTAAACATCACCCTAAACCTAACCCTCACCATAACCCTAATCATAAACCTCAACTTCACCCTCACCCTCAGCCTAACCCTAGTCCTTAACCTAATCATAATACTCACGCTGACCGTAACCCTCACCCTAACCCTTACCCGATCCTTCACCTAACCCTAAACCTAACCCTCACACTAACCCGAACCCTCACCCTAACCATAAAACTAACCCTAACCCTTACCCTCACCCTAATCCTAACCCTAACAGTAACCCTAACCCTAAAGCTAGTCCTAACACTAACCCTAACCCTCACCCACTACTTAACCCGAAACCTCACCTGAACCCTCACCCTAACCCTAACCCTAAACCTAACCCTAACACTCCCACTAAACCTAATCCTCACCCTAACTGTAACCCTACCCATCAGGCTAAACCTCAGCCTAACCCTAAACCTAACCCTAATCCTACACCTAATCCTCACACTCACACTCACCCGTTCCCTAACCCTAACATTCACCCTCACTCTAAGGCTAAGCCTAACCCTCACCCTCACCCTCAACCAAACCCTTAACCTCACCTTAACCCTAACCCTAACCCTCACCCTAACCCTAAAACTACTCCTCAAACTAACCCTAACCCTAACCCTCAACCCAACCATGATGCTAACACAAATGCTCACTCTCAACCTAACCCTTAGATTAACCCTTACCCACAACATAACCCTATCCCTCACCCTCTCCTTAACCCTCACCCTACCCCTTCCCCTCCCCCGAAACCTCACCCTACCCCAAACCCTAACCCTAACCCTAACGTTCACCCTAACCCTCACACTAACTCTAACCCTAACCCTCACTCTAACCCTCATCCTAACCCTAAACCTAACCCTAACCCTGACCCTCACCCTAGCTGTCATCCTAACACTTACCCTCACCCTAACCCTAACCCTAAACCTCATAATAACCCTAAAACTACCCCTCAGCCTAACCCTAACCCGAACCCTCAACCCAACCCTGATGCTAACACAAATGCTCACTCTCAACCTAACCTTTAGATTAACCTTTACCCTCACCATAACCCTATCCCTCACACTCTCCTTAACCCTCACACTACCCCTTCCCCTCCCCCTAAACCTTACCCTACCCCAAACCCTAACCCTGACCCAAACCTTCACCCTAAGCTTCACCCTAACCCTCACCCTAACCCTAACCCTAACCCTCACCCCAACCCTCACCCTAACCCTAACGCTAACCCTAACCCTCACCCTCACCCTGTCATCATGACCCTTACCCTCACCCTAAACCTAAACCTAACCCTAACCCTAACCCTCACCCGAACCCTAACCCTCACCCGAACCCTCAGTCTCACTTTCACCGTCACCCTAAACATCAACCTAACCCTAACCCTCACCCTAACCCTAACCCTAACACTGACCCTAACCCTAACCCTCACCTTAAACCTCACCCTCACCCTAATCCTCACCCTAAACCTAACCCTAAACTTTTCCTAAACAAAAACATCACCCTCACATTAGTCCTCATCCTAAACCTAACCCTAACCTTAATCCTCACCCTCACCCTCACCTTCACCCTCAGCCTCAGCCTCAGCCTCACCCTAACACTAAACCTAATCCTAACCCTAACCCTGACCCTCACCGTCACTCTAACCGTAACCCTAACCTGCACCCTAGCCCTAACCCTAACCCTAACACTCAACCTAATCCTAAACCTAACCCTAATGCTAACCCTAACCCTCACCCTCACCCTAATTCTGACCCTAACCCTTACCCTTACCCTCACCCTCACTCTCAACCTAACCTTAACCCTTATCTTCACGATAAACCTATCCCTCACCCACAACCTAACCCTCACCCTAACCCTTACGCTCACCCTTACCCTCACCCAACCCTAACCCGAACCCTAACCCTCACACTAACCCCCATCCTAACCTTCACCCTAACCCTAACGCTAACCCTAAACCTCAGTATTAACCTAAACGTAACCCTAACACTTACGTAACCGAGACCCTCACCCTCACCCTCACTCTCACCCTCACAATCAACCTAAGCTTTACCATAACCCTAATAGCAACCCAAATACTTACCCTCACCCTAAACCTAACCCTAAACCTAACCCTCACCGTCACTCTCCCACTCAGCCTCACCCTCACCTTAACCCTCACGGTCACCCTCACACTAACCCTCAACCTCACCCTAAACATCACACTAAACCTAACCCTCACACTAACCCTTATCCTAAACCTAACCCTAACGCTAACATTCACACTAACCCTAACACTCACCCTAACCCTATCCCGACACCTCACCCTGACTCTCATCCTAACCCAAACCCTCAACCACACCCTAAACCTCACTCTCACCCGAACACTCACCCTCACACTAACAATCACTCTCAACCGAACCCTCACCCTCACCCGAACCCTACCGCTCACACTAACCCTAACACAAAACCGAATTCCAAAACCTCACACTCACCCTAAGGCTTACCCTCATCCTAACCCTTACCGTCACCCTAACTCTAACCATAAACCTCACACTAACCTTAACCCTCACTCTAAACCTAACCCTAAACTTGACCATAACCTTGACCCTCACCCTGACCCTCACACTCAGTTTAACACTAACCCTAATCCTATTCCAAATCCTCACCCTCACCCTCACCCTAAACCTAACCCTAACCCTAACCCTCACCCTCACCCTAACCCTAACCCTCAACCTCACCCTAAACATCTCCCTAACCCTAACCCTCACCCTAACCCTAAAACTAACCCTCACCCTGAACCTAACCTCAGCTTAATCCTCATCCTCACCTTAAACCTCACCCTAACCCTAACCTTTACCTAACCAAAACCCTCACCCTCACTCTCAGCCTAACCCTCACCCTCAACCAAGCCCTCACCTTAACCCTAAACTTAAACCTAACACTCACCCTCAACCTCCCCTTCCCCATCAGCCTTACCCTAACCATAACCCTAAGACTAACCCTTACCCTCAACCCCACCCTCACCTAACCCTAACCCTAACCCGAACAATAACCCTCACCCTCATCCTAACCTTAACCCTAACAATAACTCTAACCCTAGCCCTAACCCTAAAACTCACCCTAACCCTAATCCTAACCCTAACCCTCAACCTCACCCTCACCATCATTTTAACCCTCACCTTCACGCTGACCCTCACCATCACACTAACCCTCACACTAACCCTAACCCTCACCATAGCCCTAACCCTAACCCTCACCCTCATTTTCCCCCTCGCCCTCAGCCTAACCCTAACTCTAACCCTAAACCTAAACTAAACTCACGTTCACCCTAACCCTCACCCCCAGCCTCACCCTCAACCTCACCCTCACACTAACCCTCAACATCACCCTAAACATCACCTTAACCCTAAACCTCACACTGAACCTAACCCTAACGCTCACTCTAACCCTCACCCTCAAACTAACCCTCACCCTAAACATTATCCTAACACTAACCCTACCCCTATCCCTAACCTTCACACTAACCCTAACCCTCAGCCTAACTGTATCCCGACACCTCACACTAACTCTCACCCTAAACCTAACCCTAACCCTAACCCTAACCCTAACCCTCACCCTAAACCACACCCTAACCTTACTCACACCATAACCTTAACCCTAACCCACACCCTAACCCTCACCTGAACCCTCACCCTCACCCTCACCCTAACCGTAACCCTAACCCTCACCCCAACCCTAACCCTCACCCTAACCCTAACTCTAACCCTCACCCTCAACTGAACCCTAACCCGAACTCTAACCCTATACCTCACCCTAATCCAAACTCTAAACCTAACCCTAACACTTACTCTCATCCTAATCCTCACCCTAAGCCTTTTCCTCACACTAACCATAAACCTAACCCTCACCATCACCCTAACCCTCACCCTCACCCTAACCCTCACCTACACCCTAACCCTCACCTTCACCCTTACCCTCACCCTAAACAACACCCTAAACATCACCCAAACCCTAAAGCTCAGCCTAACGCTAACCCTAACCCTCATCTTAACCCTAAACCTCACCTTCAACCTCACCCTCAGCCTAATCCTCACCCTAAAACTAACCCTAACCCTTTCCTAACAGAAAACCACACCCTCACCCTAACCCTCACCCTAACCCTCGCCCTCACTCTAGCCCTCACCCTAACCCTAAACCTAATCCTAACCCTAACCCTCACCCTCACCCTAAACCTAACCCTAACCCTAACCCTCACCCTCACCCTAACCCTAACCCTCAACCTCACCCTAAACATCTCCCTAACCCTAACCCTCAACCTAACCCTAACACTAACCCTCACCCTGAACCTAACCTCAGCTTAATCCTCATCCTCAGCCTAATCCTCACCCTAACCCTAAACTTTACCTAACCAAAACCCTCACCCTCACCCTCAGCCTAACCCTCACCATCACCCAAGCCCTCACCTTAACCCTAAACTTAACCCTAACACTCACTCTCAACTTCCCCTTCCCCATCAGCCTTACCCTAACCATAACCCTAAGACTAACCCTAACCCTCAACCCCACCCTCACCTAACCCTAACCCTAACCCTAACAATAACCCTCACCCTCATCCTAACCTTAACCCTAACAATAACTCTAACCCAAGCCCTAACCCTAAAACTCACCCTAACACTAATCCTAACCCTAACCCTCAACCTCACCCTCACCGTCATTCTAACCCTCACCTTCACGCTGACCCTCACCATCACACTAACCCTCACACTAACCCTGAACCTCACCCTAGCCCTAACCCTAACCCTCACCCTCACTTTCCCCCTCACACTCAGCCTAACCCTAACTCTAACCCTAATCCTAAACTAAACTCACCCTCACCCTAAACCTCACCCTCAGCCTCACCCTCACCCTCACCCTCACACTAACCCTCAACATCACCCTAAACATCACCTTAACCCTAAACCTCACACTGAACCTAACCCTAACGCTCACTCTAACCCTCACCTTCAAACTAACCCTCACCCTAAACATTATCCTAACACTAACCCTAACCCTACCCCTAACCTTCACACTAACCCTAACCCTCAGCCTAACTGTATCCCGACACCTCACTCTAAGTCTCACCCTAACCCTATCCCTAATCCTAACACTTAGTCTAACCCTAACTCTAAACCTAACCCTCACCCTCACCCTAACCCTCACTATCACCCTAACGCTCACCCTAACCCTAACCCTCACCCTAAACCTAACCCTCAACCTAATCCAAACCCTCACCCTGACCCTCACCCTAACCCTAACCCTCACTCTAACCCTTACTTTAACCCTAACCCTCACCCTAAACCTAACCCCGACCCTAACAATAACACTCACACTAACACTAAACCTAGCCCTCACCCTCACCCTCACTCTCAACATAACCCTAACACTCATCTAAACCCTAACCTAAACCTAAACCTCACAGTAAAATTAACCTCACTCTATCCCTAATCTTCAAACTAACCCTAACTATCACTCTTTCACTAACCCTACCCATCATCCTAAACCTCACCCTAAACCTAACCCTAACCCTAATCCTCACCCCATCCCTAACCTTAACCCTAATCCTCACCCTAACCCTCACCCTCACCCTCACCCTAACACTAATGCTAACCCTCACCCTCACCCTAACCCTCAACCTAACCCTTTCCCTCATCCTAACCCTTACCCTGAAACTTACCATAACCCTCACTCTCGCCCTAACCCTCACTCTAACATTTACCCACACCCTCACCCTAACCCTAACCCTCACCCTTACCTTAACACTAACCCTAGCCCTAACCCTCACCCTAAACCTAACCCTCACTTTTACAGTCACCCTCAAACTCAGCCAAAACCTAATCCTTACCCTAATCCTAACCCTCAACCTCACCCTAACTCTAACCCTAACCCTCAACCTCACCCTAACCATTTCCCTATCCCTCACCCTAACACTAACACTCACCCTATACCACACCCTCACCCTAACCCTAAAGCAAACCCTAACGCTCACCCTAAACCTCACCCTAACCCTAACACTAAACCTAACCCTCATCCTCACAATAAACCTCACCCTATACCTTACACTCACCATTACCCTAACCCAAACCCTAACCCTAATCCTCAACAACACCCTAACCTTCACCCTCACCTTAATCCTCACCCTCACCCTAAACATCACCTAAACCCTCACCCTCATGCTAACCCTAACCCTAACCCTCACTCTCACGCTAATCCTCACCATAAACCTAAACCTGACCTAAAAGAAACCCTCACCCTAACCCTCACACTAACCCTCACCCTCACCCTAGCCCTCACCCTAACCCAAACCCGAACCCTAACCCTCAGCTTCACCTTAACCCTCACCCTAACCCTTACCCTCACAGTAACCCTAACCCTAACCCTAATCATAACTCTCACACTAACCGTAACCCTCACCCTAACCATAACCCTAACCCTATTCCTATTCCTAACCCTCACAATCACCCTCAACCTAAACCTAACTCTAACACTAACCCTCACCCTCACCCTCACCCTCACTGAACACTCACCCTCACCATAAACATCACCCTAACCATAACCCACACCCTAACCCTAACCTCAGATTAAGCCTCACCCTTAACCTAATCCTCACAATAACCCTAACCCTAAGGTAAACGAAATCCTCACCCTCACACTAACCCTCACCCTAGCCCTAACCCTAACCCTAACCATAACACTTACCCACACCCTAACCCTCACCCTCATCCTCACTCTAACCCTAATCCTAACCCTAATCCTAACCCTAATGCTCACGCTACCCCTCTCCCTAACCTTAACTGTAACCCTAACCCTCACCCTCATCCTAACCATCACGCTCACCCGAACACTCACCCTCACCCTAAACGATACTCTCACAATAAATATCAGGTTATCCCTAACCCTCAACCTAACCCTAACCCTAACCCTCAGACTAATCTCATCCTAACCCTAACCCTAACCCTAACCCTCACCCTAACCCAAACCCTACCCATAAAACTCACCCTAACCCTAACCCTCACCCTCACCCTCAGGCTAACTCTGATACTAACCCTAACCGTCACCCTCAACCTAACTCTAAACCTAAACCTAACCCTAACCCTCACTCTCACCCTATCCCTAAACCTATCCCTAACCCTCACCCTAACCCTAACCCAAAACCTATACCTCACCCTCACCCTAACCCTCACCCTAACCCTCACACTAAACCTCACCCTAACCCTTACCCTCACCATAAACCTCACTCTAACCCTAATCCTAATCCTAAACCTAACCCTCACCAACAACCTAACCCTCACCCCCACCGGAACCCTAACCCACACCCTAACACTCACCCTAACCCTAACCCCAACACTATTCCTCAACCTTAACCTAACCCTTAAACTCATCCTAACCCTACACCTATGCCTAACCTTCACCCACACCCTCACCCTAACCCTCACCCTCACCCTAACCCTCACCCTAACCATAACCCTACCCTCCACCCTAAACCTCACACTAACCCTAACCCTAATCCAAACCCTCAACCTAACCCTAAAGCTACCCCTAACCCTCAACCTCACACTAAACGTAAACCTAACACTAACACTCAATCTAACCCTAATCCTCACCCACACCCTAAACCTCACCCTCACCTTAACCCTCACTTTCACTCTAAACATCACCCAAACCCTAACACTCATCCTATCCCTAGCCCTAACCCTCACCCTAACCCTAATCCAAAACCTAATCCTCAACCTCACCGTATTCCTCAACATAACCCTAACCCTTGGCTAAAAGAAACTCGCAATCTGAAACTCACACTAACCCTCACCCTCACTCTAACCCTCACCCTAATCCTAACCCTAACCCTAACCCTCACCTTCACCCTAAACCTCACTCTAACCCTTACCCTCACCCTAACCCTAAGCCTAACACTAACCCTAAACCTAAACCTCAGCCTCACCCTCACCCTCACCCTCACTCTAACCTTTAGCCTAACCCTAACCCTAAACCTATTCCCAAATCTAACACTCTCCCTCAAACTTACCCTAACCCTCACCCTCACCCTAACTTTCACCCTCACCCTAAACATCACCCTAACAATAAACCTCACCCTAACCCTAACGCTAAACCTTACCCTAACCTTAACCTCATCTTAACCCTAACCCTGACGTAAACGAAACGCTCACCCTCACCCTCACACTAACCCTCACCCTCACCCTAGCCCTCACCCTCATCCTAACCCTAACTATAACCCTCAACCTCACCCTCAGCCTAAACCTCAGCCTAAACCTAACCCTAAGCCTAACCCTAACCCTCACTCTCACCCTCACCCCAAACCTAACCCTAACCCTAACCCTCACCCCAAACCTAACTCTCACCCTAACACTAACCCTCACACTCACCCTCACCCTAATCCTAACCATAACTCTAATCCTAACCCTCACCCTCACCATAACCCTCACCCTAAACCTTACCCTCAACCTCACCCTAAGTGTTAACCCTAAACCTCACAGTAACCCTAACACTCAACCTAATCCTAACCCTCACCTTAACCCTCAACCTCACCCTAATACTCAACCTAACCTTTCCTTAACCCTTATCTAAACTAAACCCTCACTCTCACCCTCACCCTAACCCTCACCCTAACTCTAACCCTAATCTTAACCGTCAACCTAATCCTAACCCTAGCCCTTACCCTCACCCTCACACTAACCCTAAACCTAATGCTAACACTCAACCTAACACTAATGCTCACCCACACCCTAACTCTCACCCTCACTCGAACCCTTACCCTCACCCGAAACCTCATCCTCGCTCTAACCCTCACCCTCACGCTAAACATCACCCAAACCCTAACCCTCACCCTAACCCTTGCCCTCACCCTAACCCTAAACCTCAACCTAACCCTCACCCTCACGTTAATCCTCACCATAACACTAAACCTTGGCTAAAAGAAACCCTCACCCTAACCCTCATACTAACCCTCACCCTCACCCTAGCCCTCCCCCTAATCTTAACCCTAACCCTAAACCTCACACTCACACTAACCCTCACTCTAACCCTTCCCCTCACCCTAACCCTAAACCTAACCATTAGCCTCACAGTACCCGTGACTCTCACCTTAACCCTAACCCTAACCCTAACCCAAACTCTCACCCTCACCCTCACCCTCACCCTCACTTTCAGCCTAACCCTAACCCTAACCCTGTTCCCAAACCTAAACCTTACCCTCACCCTTAACCTAACCCTCACCCTCACCCTCACCCTAAACATCACCCTAACCCTAAACCTCACCTTAACCCTAACCCTAACCCTAACCCTAACCCTAACCCTAAACCTAACCTCAGGTTAAACCTAACCCTGAGGTAAACGAAACCCTCACCCTAAACCTCATACGAACCCTAACCTCACCCTAAACATCACCTTCAACCTAACCATAATCCTAAACATCAACCTCACCCTCACGCTCACCCTCAGCCTAAACATAACCATAACCCTAACCCTAACCCTCACCCTCACCCTCAACCCAACCCTAATCCTCACCCTAACACTAACCATTCATCCTTACCATCACTCTAATCCTAACCATAACTCTAATCCTAACCTTCACCCTCACCCTAAACCTCACCCTCACACTTACCCTCACCCTCACCCTAACCCTAACCCTAACCCTCACAGTAATCCTAACCCTCACCCTAACCCTAATCCTCACCTTAACCATCAACCTCACCCTAATCCTCACCCTAACCTAACCTTAACCCTTACCTAAACTAAACCCTCACCCTCACCCTAAAACTCACCCTCACCCTAGACCACCCCCTAACCCTAACACTAAACCTAACCCTCAAAGTAACCCTAACCCTAACCCTCTGTCTGAACTTTATCCTAACCCTAAAGCTAAAACTAACCTTCAACCTAATCAAACCCTAACCCTAACCCTCACATTAACCCTAACTGTAACCCTCAGCCTAATGCTCATCCTAACCCTAACCCTAACCCTAACCTTCACCCTAAAACTAACCCTAACCCTCACCCTAACCCTAACCCTCACCCTCAACCTCACACTCACCCTCAGCACAAACCTAGTGCTAACCCTAATCCTAACCCTCAACCTCAACCTAAGTCTAACCCTAAACCAAACTCTCCCCCTTCCCCTCACCCTCATTCTAAACCTCACTCTAACCCTACCCCTAAACCTCAACCTAACTCGCATCCTAAACCTAACCCTAGCACTAACCCTAACCCTGACCCTCAATTTAACCCTCCCCATAACCCTAAGTCTAACCCTAAACCTCACCCTCACCCTAACACTAATCCTAACACTAACCATAAGGTTCACCCTAACTCTCACCCTAACCGTCAGCCTCACCCTAACCCTGATGTAAAAGAAACCCTCACCCTCACCCTCACACTAACCTGCACCCTCACCCTAGCCCTCACCCTCACCCTCACCCTAACACTAACCATCAACCTCACCCTCACTCTCACCCTCAGCCTAAACCTAACCTTACCCTAACCCTAACCCTCAACCTTACCTGCACCCTAACCCTAACAATAACCCTAACCCTCACCCTAATACTAAACCTCAACCTCACCCTAACCCTAATCCTAACCCTAACTCTAATCCTAACCCTCATCCTCACCCTAACCCTCACACTAACCCTTACCCTCACCTTCACCTAAACCTAACTCTAACCCTCACACTAACCCGAACCCTCTCCCTAACCGTAACACTAACCCTACCCCTCAGCCTAAGACTCACCCTAACCCTAACCCTAAACCTAAACATAACCCTCACCCTATTCCTAACCCTAATTTTAACCCTCACACTAACCCTAGACCTCACCCTAACCTCAGCCTAACCCTATCCCTAACCCTAAACCTCACCCTCATCCTAACCCTCACACTAACCCTTACCCTCACCCTAATACTAACCCTGACCCTAATCTTAACCCTAAATCTCACACTGACCCTAACCCTCACCCTAACACTAACCCTAACCCACAGCCTAACCCTCATCCTAAAACTAATCCTAACCCTATCCCTCACCCTAACCCTAACCCTAACATTAAGCCTAACACTCACCCTAACCCTAACACTCACCCTCACCCTCACACTCACCCTCAGCCTAAACCTAACCCTAACCCTAATCCTAAACCTAACCCTCACCCACACACTCACCCTAACTCTAACCCGAACACTAACCATAACCCTCCCCCTCCCCTTCCCCCTCACCTAAATGCTCACTCTCACCCTAACACTCACCCTCACCCTAACCCTAACACTATCCCTAACCCTCACCCTAACCTTAAACCTCACACTCACCTTAACCCTCACCATCACCCAAACCCTAACCCTAACCATAAACCTCACGCTAACCCTAAACCTAACCCCTCCCCTCACCTGAAACTTCACCCTCACTCTCACCATAAACATCACCCTAACAATAACCCTCACCTAACCCTAACACTCACCCTAACCCTAACCCTCACCTCAGCCCTCAACCTCATCCTAATCCTCACCCTAAACTTACCCAAACCCTTACCTAAAGTAAACCCTCACCTTCACCCTAACCCAACCCTAAACCTAACCTCATACTAACCCTAACCCTAATCCTCAGCCTAACGTTCATCCTAAACCTAACCCTAACCCTAACTGTCACCCTAACCCTAACCATAATCCTAACCCTATCCCTAACCCTCACCCTCACCCTGACCCTAACCCTAATCCTAAACCTAACCCTCACCCTCACCCTAAACTTAATCCTAACCGTAACCCTCATATTCACCCTCATCCTCACCCTCATCCTAAACGGAGCCCTAACCATCACCTTTATCCTCATCCTCACCCTTAACCTAACCCTAACCCTCAACCTAACCCTAACCCTAACCGTAACTCTCACACTAAACCTAACCCTCACCCTCACTGTAACCCTAACCCTACCCCTCACCCTAACCCTCACGCTCACCCTAACTCTAACCCTAAACCTAACCCTAACCTTCACGCTAACCCTAAACCTAACCCTCCCCCTCACCGAACCTTCACCCTCACCCTCACCCTAAACATCACCCTAACATTAACCCTCACCCTAATCGTAACCCTAAGGCTCACCCTAACCCTAACCCTCAACTGAACCCTCAATCTCACCCTAATCCTCACCCTAACCTTACCTTAACCCTTACCTAAACTAAACCCTCAACCTAACCCTCACCCTTACCCTAGCCCACACCCTAACCCTAACGCTAAACATAACCCTCACACTAACCCTAAATCTTACCATCAGCCTAAACCTTATCCTAAACCTAAAACTAACCTTCACCCTAACCAAATCCTAAAACTAACATTAACCTTAACCCTAACCCTCACACTAACCCTAAACCGAACCCTCAGCCTAACGCTCATCCTAACCCTAACCCTAACCCTAACCCTAACCCTCACCCTAAACCTCACCCTAACCCTTACTCACACCATAACCTTAACCCTAACCCACACCCTAACCCTCACCTGAACCCTCACCCTCACCCTCACCCTAACCGTAACCCTAACCCTCACCCCAACCCTAACCCTCACCCTAACCCTAACTCTAACCCTCACCCTCAACTGAACCCTAACCCGAACTCTAACCCTATACCTCACCCTAACCCAAACTCTAAACCTAACCCTAACACTTACTCTCATCCTAATCCTCACCCTAAGCCTTTTCCTCACACTAACCATAAACCTAACCCTCACCATCACCCTAACCCTCACCCCTCACCCTCACCCTAACCCTCACCTACACCCTAACCCTCACCATCACCCTCACCCTCACCCTAAACATAACCCTAAACATCACCCAAACCCTAACGCTCAGTCTAATGCTAACCCTAACCCTCACCTTAACCCTAAACCTCACCTTCAACCTCACCCTCAGCCTAACCCTCACCCTAAACCTAACCCTAACCCTTTCCTAACAGAAAACCGCACCCTCACCCTCACCCTCACCCTAACCCTCGCCCTCACCCTAGCCCTCACCCTAACACTAAACCTAATCCTAACCCTAATCCTCACCCTCACCCTCACTCTAATCCTAACCCTCAACCTCACCCTAAACCTAACCCTAACCCTAACCCTCACCCTCAACCTCACCCTAACCCTCAACCTCACCCTAAACATCTCCCTAACCCTAACCCTCAACCTAACCCTAACACTAACCCTCACCCTGAACCTAACCTCAGCTTAATCCTCATCCTCAGCCTAATCCTCACCCTAACCCTAACCTTTACCTAACCAAAACCCTCACCCTCACCATCAGCCTAACCTTCACCCTCACCCAAGCCCTCACCTTAACCCTAAACTTAACCCTAACACTCACCCTCAACCTCCCCTTCCACATCAGCCTTACCCTAACCATAACCATAAGACTAACCCTAACCCTCAACCCCACCCTCACCCTAAACCTAACCCTAACCTGCAACCTAACCCTAACCCTTATGCTAAACCTTACCCTCAAACTTACCCTAACCCTAACCCTAACACTCACCCTAAACCTAACCCTAACCCTAATGCTAACCCTAACCCTCACCCTCACCCTAACCCTGACCCTAAATCTAACCCTACCCCTCAGCCTACCCCTCACCCTCACCCTAACCCTCACCCTCACCCTAACACTAATGCTAACCCTAATCCTCAACCTCACCCTAACCGTTTCCCTAACCCTTACCCTCACCATAAACCTATCCTTCAACCTCAACCTAACCCTCACCCTAAACCTTTCGCTCACCCTAACCCTCACCCAACCCTAACCCTAACCCTAACCCTCACGCTAACCCCAACCCAAACCCTAACCCTAACCCTAATCCTCACCTGAACCCTAACACTCACGGTCACCCTAAGCCTCACCCTTACCCTAACCCTCACCTACACCATAACTATTCCTCTACCCTGAACCCTAACTCTCACCCTAAACCTCACCCTCACCCTAAACATCACCCTAATCCTTACCCTCACCCTAACCCTCACCCTCACACACAGCCTAACCTTCACTGTCACCCGAAACCTCTCACTCTCCCTAACTTTCACCTTCACCTTAAACATCACCCTAACCCTCACTCTCACCCTAACCCTCACTCTAACACTTAACATCACCCTAACCCTAACCCTAACCCTAACTCTCACACTAAACCTAACCCTCACATTAAATCTAACACTAAATCTACCCGTCCCCCTAACCCTCACCCTAACCATAGCCATGAAAGCTAGGGTGAGTCTCAATCATATCCTCAACCTCAGCCTCACCCTAACCCTAACCCTCATCCTAGCGCTCAACCTAACCCTAACTCTAACCCTAACCCTAACTCTAAACCTCACCTTCATCCTCACCCTCACCCTAACCCTCAGCCTAATCCTAACCCTAACCTTAATATTAACCCTAAACCTAACACTAAACCTACATCTACCCCTACCCTTAACCCTAACCCTCACCTTCACCCTCACCCTCACCCTTACCCTCACCCTCACCCTAAACTTCACATTAAGTCCAACCCTCACCCTCACCCTAAACCTCACCCTCACCCTCACCCTACACCTAAACCTAACCCTCAACCTCACCCTCACACACACTCACCCTAACCAAAACCCTCACCCTCACCCTCACGCTAAACCTAACCCTAACCCTCTCCATAACCCTCACCCTAACCCTAATGCAAAACCAAATCCTCACCCTCACCCTAAACCTAAAGCTAACCCTAACAGTCACCCTCACCCTAAAGCTCACCCTAACCCTCACCCTCACCCTAACTCTAACCCTAACCCTCACACTAACCATAACCCTCACCCTAACCCTAAACCTACCCCTCACCCTAAGGCTCACCCTATACCTAACCCTAACCCTAATACTCACCCTAACCCTAAACTTCATCCTAACCCTTGCCCTTACCCTAATCCTCACCCTAACCCTAACCCTACCCCTTACCCTACCCCTCACCCTAACCCTAACCCTAACACTAACCTTCACCCTAACACTAACCCTAAACCTATCCCTAACCCTCAAATACACCCTAACCCTCACCCTAACCCTAATGCAAACCCGAACCCTAAACCTCAACCTAACCCTAACCCTAACCCTAAACCTCAAACTAATCCTAACCATCACCCCAACCATTAACTTCATCCTATCCCTGACCCTCACCCTAACCCTAATCCTAACCCTCTCCCACACCCATTCCCTCTCCCTAACCCGCAATCTCACATTAGACCTCACCATAAACCTTACGCTAAACCTAACAATAACCCTCACACTAACCCTCACCCTCACACTAAACCTAACCCTAAGCCTCACCCTCACCCTCACCATCACCCGAACCCTAACCCTCACCCTCACTCTCCCCCTAACCCTAAACCTAACCCTCACCCTAATCTTAACCCTCACCATAACCCTAACCCTAACTCTCACCCTCACCCTCACCCTAAACCTAAACCTAAACCTCACCCTAACCCTCAACCAAACCCGAATGCAAACCCTAAACCTCACCCTCACCTTAACCCGAAAGCTAACCCTAACCCTCACCCTCACCCTAAACCTAATCCTTACCCTCACCCTAAGCCTAACCCTAACTCTAACCCTCATACTAACCCTAACCCTCATCCTAACACTAACCCTACCCCTCAACCTAAGCCTCACCCTATAACTAACCCTAACCTAAACCGAACACTGTCACTGTCACCTTAACCCTCACCCTCAACCTCACATTAACATTACCACTAACCCTCACCTAAACCTAACCCTAACCCTAAACCTCACACTAACACTCACCCTAACGGTAACCCTAACCTTCACACTAACCCTAACCCTCACCCTAAACCTAAACCTAAAACTCACCCTCACCCTTAAGCTCATCCTCAGCCAAAAGCTAACCCTAACACTAATCCTAACCCTAAGCCTCATCCACACCCTCACCCTCCCCCTAACCCTAACCCTAACCCTCAATCTCACCCTCATCGTCACCCTAACCCTCACTCTCACCCTAACCCTAACACTAACCCTATCCCTATCGCTCATCCTAACCCTCACCCTAACCCAAATGCTAACCATAAACGTCACCCTCACCCTAACCCTCACAATAACCCTTACCCTCACCCTAACCCTAACCCTCACCCTCATTCTAACACTTACGCTAACACTTACCCACAACCCAATCCTAACCGTAACCCTCACCCTAACCATAAACTTCACCTTAAACCTCACCCTCACCCTAATCCTCACCCTAAACCTAACCCTAAACCTTTCCTAACCAAAAATTTCACCCTCATCCTAGCCCTCACCGTAAACCTAACCCTAAAATTAATCCTCACTCTCACCCTCACCCTCAGCCTCACCCTAACCCTAAACCTAATCCTATCCCTAACTCTGAACCTCACTCTCAGTGTAACCCTAACCCTAACCTGCGCCCTAAACCTAACCCTAACCCTAATCCTAATACTCAACCTTACCCTAACCCTAACTCTAATGCTAACCCTAACCCTCACCCTCACCCTAAC